>NC_083639.1:10062497-10324997 GCF_963576545.1 Limanda limanda
CAAGCCAGCCGACACAGAAATTCTACTGCGCGAGTGCGCGCATATACTGACACTTATGGTAAACGCATCCAAAGCGTTTTTTCAAAATAAACTGTTGACATGGAGCATAAAAAATGCATAATTGAAAATCAAATAGATTGGATTATAGTCACAAGAAGTATATATCGTCTCATGTGTCATTTTTATGAATAGCATTTTGACTATCAATTTAGAGATTTTACAAAATAAAAGTCACACATTTTTAGCTTCAAGTAGCTAATTTCTGGATATTTCAAAGTATTATAAAAGCACTGCTTAATAAGTTCAGAGAGAGACTGATATGCCTGTGTTCAGGACCTCTCTGACTACCTACATTCTGAATATCAAACATATTTGCTGTATAGATTAAGATATTTTTCAAAGTAAAGTCCAACATGTGTAAAAACAAATCAGTTAATTTCTGGATATTTCAAAGTACTATAAAAGCACTTTGCTCAATAAGTTCAGAGAGAGACGGATATGCCTGTGTTCAGGATCTCTCTGACTACCTACAAACTGAATATCAAACATTTTTACTGTATATATTTGGAGATTTTTCAAAGTAAAGTCCAACATGTGTACAATCAAATCAGTTAATTTCTGGATATTTCAAAGTTCTATAAAAATACTTTGCTCAGTAAGTTCAGAGTGAGATTGACATGTCTGTGTTCAGGACCTCTCTGACTTCCCTAGAGACTGAATATCAAACATATTGACTGTATAGATTAAAGACCTCTCTGACTACCTACATACTGAAAAAGATGTAGGTAACATTTTTACTGGATAGATTTGGAGATTTTTCAAAGTAAAGTCCAACATTTTCACTGTGGAATAGATCATTTCAAGATTTTTTACTGTAGAAAATAAATCATTTCAGGATACTGCAAAGTACTGTAAAAACACTAAATAAGTGGGTTAGGGTTTAAGGCTAGGGTTAGGGTTATGGGTAAAGAAAGGTCGTAGAGACTTGCGAGTAGGCTCTACCCCCACTAATGTGGGCACTCCTGATCGATTGGTCCCATCCATGGTTGGGGTTGCAATTAGGGTTAGGGTTATGAGCTAGGGTTTAGGGCTGCGTCTCGGACATATTTTTTCCAATCAAGTCCAAGCTAGACATGTAAGACGAGAATCTCGGCCTGATGACATCTACACAGAAATCATGGCTTAAAATCACAGCGCCAAAGGAGACGATGTTGTCATAACTCCAGTGTGCATTGTTTTATCAGCACCAAACTTCTGTCACATGATCAGAGGAGTCCAAGCTTGAATAGCTCTATGTGTCAATATTAATTCAGTGTCATAGCGCCACCTACTTAGTCACCATGAAACAGGAAGTACTTTGTGAATCCACTCTGCATTATCCAACCAGCTCTACTAAACTGCTGACCTATGATCACAATCCTGACCTGAACACATCCATATAGTAATATAAGTTCAGGGTCATAGCGTCACCTACTGATCAGTGTGAAAATTAAGTTGTTGTAACATTGTCCAATCGACACAAAATTGCTCACACTACATCAGAGCCCCTACTTGAACAGATATATTAGTCTGTATGCAATAATAGTGATGGCGCCACCTACTGGCAACAGGAAATAAGCCTTGTTTTACAACTATCATGCGATTAACATACAATTTTCACAGTGTGATGTGCAATTGATAGCATGGAACGTAATGAGCGATGAGCAGGCAAGGATCGACATCGCTCGACAGACGCAGGAAGTGAAGTAAGACTTTTATCTTTTTTAAGTCATTGCTGTAGTTTATTTATAAACACATAGCAGTTGAGAATGGTCTAAATATAGCTAGTAGGGGCTCAGTGTCCTGACACACTGAGGAAATGATGTTTCAGAAAACACACAAATATATACACATAACAAAATTAATGATTTTAAAACTATATTAAGCTGTTAAGAAGTTTGTTGTGCATGTTGCCTCACTGGGAACCTTGAATATAACAGTTGACTCTCTCAAAATAGAAAGTGTCAAGTCAATATGGTTGCTGTCTTGCTGGAAAGTAAAGTAATAATTGTGTATCAAATTGTGAGTATGGAGCAAAGGCTTGAGTTTGGACAACATGGGAGTTTGTGATGGTCACCAAATTTAAGAGATGTAAAGTTGTCCTGCACCTCGTGAGATGTATAATTAGCTAATCTAAGTGAAATCCCCTTTGTGGAAGCATTTACCAGGTTTTCCAAACACTGCTGCTCATCCTAACATTCCATCCGACATAACCCACGTCTCAAATCAGACACAAATGCCAAGAAAAGTAAGTGCATCTCAGGCGAGGAAAAGCCTGGATGCAGTAAGGAAATGCAAGAAATTGACCACATTGACACACAAAGTCATACACAGATATATTCAAGAGTTTTATTATTTGACATCCCAATTTAGTTTGACTACATCATTGGCATCGAAGTGAGCATCCTCTATAAGGAGTAATAGCAGGGCAAAACGTTGGATTTTTTTTTCTTTAAATGGAGAGAGAACATCGATTTCTGTTCAGTCCATCAGCCTTTTACCATTATTGTCTATACACCGTAATACACAATCCATTAAAAATATTAAGTACTTAGCCGACCTGAGCTACAAGCAGATAGAGAGAACAGCGATAATAAAGACGACAGAGGCAGATGTATGTGTGTCTGTGTGTGTTGGTGACACGTACTGTAATTCCATAGCATTGAAAGATGTCTGATGAAGGACGTAAACACACAGCAGTAATAGAAGCGGTACAGGTAATGTTACATAAAAGGCAAATATTAATATATTAAGAATTAATCCATGTTTTACACTGTGACTGCATCATTAGCTTCAACATGTCTTCTCAGGAATATTTCCGCTCGGTGAGGCCGGTGTAAACCCACAAACCTTGACAAGGCAAAACAATCACCAAACTGATTCTCAATGTGTATTAGAAGGAGAATGAACAGGGATCATTTGAAGGTGTGTAGCCGACGTTGCCCAAAATCAGTCATCCCACTATAACATTTAAAAGACAAGAACATAATAGAAAGTGCAAAAAAAAAAAAAAGTATATTTCAGATTGGCTTCAGAAATATTATCAGCCAATTGAGGAAAAAAAAATATATATATATATATATATATATATATATATATATATATATATATATATATATATATATACACACACAAATATAATTTGTTGAAAGACAGGCAATATAAAGCAAATAGAAAACAGACGGTGAGAATAAGATACTTGGAATGCCGACACTAGCCAACATCGTCTCACACTACAGAGCATCAGCCAGTCCATCCAGAGTTCCCAATTGCAGTGTTTAAACATAGCTCCCTCGGACCCCTGTGTGTGAGAATCAGGGGCAGACAATTGGAGATCACTCGCTATCAAGTCAGGGACCGTGAGGTCAAATGGGGTGTCATTCTTTTCATGTGATCTTTGAGCAATGGATTTTGCAGCGAGTACGCTAGTGTATTAATTTGTGTGCTAAGTGGGCGGTGGGTACATCCATGTGCAGCGTACTTTGTGTGGGGTTGTGTTGATGGAATGAACAGAGATGTGAAGAAGGAAGACCAGCAGGGAAGAACTTTCCCTCGGAGCAAGGTGCAGGTGATGTGACCGGTGACGGGGTGGTTCAGAAAGCCAAGTGAGAAGATGGTCCGAGTTGTCCTTTAGCAGCTGCAGATTTCTGCTGAAGGTTTTGCTCTGTCGTTCCTATCCAGTTTTATGGGCTCTGGGAATTCATTATACAACTCCACTTCTGTCTCCTGTGAGGAATCAAGAGACAGACATAAGCAGTGTAGACAAATAAAAAGACGTGACACTAACTCATTTATCATTTTCATTTTTAAGTAGCCGTGACTCACCTGTTTGAGGGCGTTACGTGCAATTGTCTGGAATGCCTGTTCTACATTTATGGCTTCTTTGGCACTGGTCTCAAAGTAGGGGATGTTGTTCTTACTCTGACACCAAGCCTGAGCTCTTTTGGTGGTTACCTGTGTGTATGAAGAGGAAGAGAATTATCAATAGAGAAAGCTTAAATCAGTAAACTTGTCATTAAGAGATTCAATAAAAAATAACTATTCTTAAATCAAGCCTGTAATGTCAATATGAATGTTACTATTTTTCATGCTTAAAATCAAAAAGGGATTGGGAGCATCAAAGGGTTGCATTGAAAACCTATAACCAGGGGTGGAAAGAAAATGTACTCAAGCACAAGGAAAATTACGGGTGTAAAAAAATGACAAAGTGATTCACTTGAATTGTAGTCTTCAAAAATACAGTCAAAGGGGAATGGAGGGAGTGTTACATAGTTCTAATAATGATAATAAAACTATGAAAGAATACCGTAAAGCCTTAAAGTATTCTTTCATAGGCCAGGTGTACTTGTATTTTAATACATGCAAGATGTTCCAGGAGAAAACGGCACCGAAAGGAGCCCAAAATAGTCCACTTTGCTGCCTGTCCACACAACTGATAAATCGATACATACAAATCTACTAATTAACATGACAACTGGTGTCAATGCATTTTATGGAGAAAAATTAAGCTACATAGATCAAACAGCTTGTCATTTCTTGCAGAATTAACAGCAAAATTAAGCAGCAGAAAAAGCCATGGTGTATAAACGACACACAACACAGCCGCTTTCTATGCTATCATCTATCAGTCATTAGTTGCACACACATGTGAACCACACTCTTGAATCTTGTGCACCAGCATGACTTCTACATTCTGCTCTAGATCTGAATTTGATTATTTATTTTTTAAGTAAAATCTACCACTCCACTCAGCCACGACAGGAATAGTGGACAACATCAGAAAGGTGAAGCACACCTCACTGAGGGTGAAGTGAATGTAGAAGTCTCAGCTGAAGGATCCAACATCAGTAAAACAAAACAAAGACAACAGAAAAGGAAGTCAAGAACAAAATAAAACCGGCTTTGATCACTTCCAGTCAGATCAAACAATTTCACAAATAACCATATTTTTTAGCCACATTCCAATGATCCACTTGATAAAACTATATTTAAAATATGACCAACGTGACATATCCTGAGGCTGGTGTCAATCCAGTTGTTTAAGAGCATCAGCCATGTGCAGCCAGAAGTGTTTCAAAAGCAATAAAACCCTCAATGTGGCTCTGTATGACTGTTCACAGCTGAAACACACCCACAAGGCCTGGGCCTGAGCTTTGAGGTCTGACATATGGAGAATGCAATGGAGGATAGGTCAGGATTTAAAATGTGTCCAATGGAGGCACTATCTACTCATACCAACCTGTCTATTCTCCAGGTCGATCTTGTTGCCTAGCACCACAAAGGGGAAGTTCTCCGGATCCCTGGGACTGGCCTGGATCAGGAACTCGTCCCTCCAGCTGTCGAGGGTCTTGAACGTATTGGGTGCGGTCACGTCGAACACCAGAACGCAGCAGTCTGCTCCACGGTAGAACGCAACACCCAAGGACTGGAACCTCTCCTGTCCAGCTGTGTCCCATATCTAGACAAAAATAGAAAGACAACAATTCTAATAAATGGAGAGGATTACAGGAGTGAGGACAAGATGGAAACAAATACAGCAATATGATGATAATCTAAAAAGAATGCTGTTTAAATCCTTGAATTATTTAATGCTGCCTTCCCCCAGTACCTCGCTGACCTCCTTCTCCCCTGCACTTCATCCCGGAACCTAAAATCCTGATATAAAGGTCTGCTCGCTGTGCCTTGCACCAACCTGCCAACTCGCTCCCGGCAGAGATGTGCAATCCCCCCCCATCTCTAGGCACTTTTAAATAACCGGTTACATTAAATAACTCCTTAAGTTCTCTTCCAGCTTTTGACTAGTAAAGTTTCATTATTTCCAGCTAGAGTTTCCCCAAAATAGTTTTTGTCCTTGTTCTGATTCGTTTTTCAAACTTTGTATATTAGCCTTTGGCTTCTTGAAAGGTGCTATACAAACCCAAGTTATTTATATTATTATTATTTTAAGTTGTATATGTGCCGCACCTGCATTGTAACGAGCCGGTCGTCCACCATCACCTCTTTCGTCAGGAAGTCTGCTCCTATTGTAGCTTTGTACTGGTTACTGAACTTCTTGTTCACGTACTGGTTCATGAGGGAGGTCTTTCCAACACTGAGCAACGACAGAGTAGACAACAGAATAACAGACACTGCAGGTGGTAGAAGAGGAGAAGAAATAAACTGGGGTACATGTTGACTGATGAAATAGAGCCATGTGACTTTGGATGTAATCAAGACCCTATTTACTCTCTGTACCATGTTATGCATGTTGAGTTTTTCAGAGAGCACTTGATGTTCAAATAGCCAAACGCAACCAAATGCATGTTTCTAAGACAACCCAGTGCAGTACTAGGAATTATAATGACATAAGTATTGTAACGGAAGAGATCATGTCTGGTTAATTCTGCAGATGGTTTAAAAAACGGTAAAGCTGCATTGGTGAAGAGCAGAGGCCTCATTCTGCCTGGATACAGTTTGTGTCACAATCATAACTCCTGCCAACAAGGAAGTCATCTTAATACAGACTGATTTAAACAGAGGATTCAACTCCAAAATTCAATGACACCGTGGCATTTAGGTGTTTTCCCACCAAGCTATTTTAGAACATTAATAACCGATGATTGACGTGAAATATGACACGTTGGGACTCACCCAGAATCTCCCAGGATGATGACTTTCAGGAGCACTTTCTTCCTGGATGTCATTTTTCAGCAGCTGCGGAGAGAAAAACAGTAAAATGTTTAGTAAGTTCTACTTTACACTAATATATATTTGTCACAAACTAATGACCACATAAAAATCCATGAAAAAATATGTCTCAGAGCAGAGAAATGCCATTGGGAAACAGTAGTCTACAAATTTGCGCGTAGAGCTTCTTGCGCATGGACCAATCTGGTCTGAATGCCATTTATTCCAGTCATGTGCTCTCTAAGCTGCTGGGCAAATCACGAGAACCACATCATTCTTTCTCTTTCCCCTCTTACACACCACAGGAAGTCACCTCCTTAAGAACGGACTCTTCAAAACCGAGTGACACATCTGAAATGTTCTGCTGATCTCCCCTTCACTGTGCAGACCAGCTACTACACGTGTCAATGATCTCTGAGCACTCTACAGACAGTACACTACACTTACAGCAGCATACACACCATGAGTTAGGGGACTCTCTACATGTGCAATTTCAATAAAGCCCTATTGTCTGAGTCTTCATATTACATTATAGTGAATGAAAATCTAAAATTGTACTTATGAGTTCTCACTATGTCATGCCTTCAAATGTAGCGATCAAACACTAAAATATCAAAGAATGAGGAACAACTTTGGCATCTTCATGTGTAAAAAAATGTTTCCTCAATTCTAGCGTCTGCAACAAAATACATGTTGTGTCAGTGTTCGACTTATAACTGTAGGAAATCTTCATTACGAAATCTGTGTAATTTCTGAAAACTTGAATGCAGCAGTGAACAGTAATGTGCATCATTTCCTTATATCAAAATTGATTAAGCAAGATCAGAGATTTTGTCAAATGCACAAGTGAGAAAATCACATGACAATTCTTTAAAAATGCATTCAACCATGTGTCCACAAGAAGTGGTTGGTAGTAGTGCACATACGATATGGCTTTTTGGAAGCCTATGCCGAAAATAGGGAGTCCAATTTTTATAAATATAGAAGTTACATAAAACTTACTCTGCATTGTGTATTCTTTTAAGTTTTTATATTGGTGTAAATGATTTGCTTAAGCACTGTCCTGATGAAGACGCATTTTTAGACCTCCTCTATTTACACAATATCAGGACTTTTCGAGACTACTACTCATAACCAAACAAAGTGTAGAACAGTAAAATAAACAAGTCTATGTTCCCGTCCTGGGGGATTTTCTGAAATAAACCTTGTTTACATAGCAGTCTGCTTTATCCTTAGTTAACATGCGTGCGCACTGATTTTGATAAGAAATAAAACCTTAGAAAGTCTACAGTAGATGTGCATGCAGTCTGTGAGGGCGGCTGCAGTAGTGAATGTCTGAAGGGCATAAGATGCAGTGTTTCCCTAATACAATGAAGATTATCTTAAATGTGACTAAGGACAATCACATGTGTTAATTACTAAGGGCTGCAAAAATAGATACATTTTTCATTGATGATTATTCTCCCAAACAGATATTTTGTCCAAGACTCAAACGTATTCAGTTTGTATGAAAAGGATACAACTATTGAGAAGAAGATGCAAAAAAAATTTCATATTTTCCTATAAAAAAATACTGGAACAACTGTCGATCAAGAAATCAATGTGTGTGTGTATCAATGTGAAATCAAGCTGCCCTGCTGTCTATACTGTTTCTTAACAAACATCTCTTTAATCACAAGTTCTGTGGCTGGCTTTAGGGAAATTAAATGATTACTTCCATCTGTTTTTATGAAGCGCACCAACCTGTTACACAACAGTCTAAAAGAAAAGTTGACCACTTCCTATCTGAACATCACGTAAGTTCGGGTGTTCCCTAACATTATGAGACGTGAGACTTCGGTAGCTAAGCTGACTGAACAGAAAAAACAAAGATAGTCAGAATCATAGCTTTCACATATGCTGGAATCAGAAAGACTGAATTCTGACATAGGATAATTGTTAAATAAAATAAATGTGTGAGATGAGTCCAAAATTCTAAACTTAAGCCTATGAAACACAAACCCTTCTTCAGTTCCCATCAGGAGCTGTAAAGTACACTTGCATCCTTTCTGGGTGGAATAAGCACAGCACTCCGGTGACTACCATACTGTGAAGACTGTGAAGAGCTGACAGGAGCAAGAGCAGCAGCACATCACCGAAGTCTGGGCATGCTCAAACCACAGTCACATGACAACAGAGCTAACTAACCCACATCTTGATCGTCTCACAGACAAACAGAGGGTTAGACACAGAATCCTGAACGAGATTATAGTCCGTGACAGGAGACTTAGTTTGGAATCCGGTGGACTTCTCACCAAACTGACTGATTCATATTATTATGATTGTTACATCAATGTTTACTGGAAAATGTGACTGATACAAATATGAGCATTTTGTAGGAAACTGAATACATATGAAGAACAATATGTACAGTATTTGCAAGTTAATAGAAATACTAAAGGAATGTGTTTACTTTGATCCTACACAAAGAAATAGGTGCTAGGTTAAAGTCACTTGTTTACTCAATTTTAGCTGATAAACAACTGTAAATGATACATTGTGTATGATGCAAGCACACTAACAGTCGAAAACAAACTAGGGACTAAATATAGATTGGGACAGCTGAGTTCAGATGTTGCTCAATGCTCTGTCAACCTCTACATGTTAATAGAATAACTCATTAGAGCACTAACTTTCCTAGTATGTTGTGAAGCCAAATGTTTCTGTAAACCACGAACATCACACAACTCTGCCTTCATAATACAGAACTATATTAAGAGAAAGGCAAAACATTTGTTTTCCACAAGAGCTTACACAAAAACCTGCTAATTTGACTGTAAACATTGAAGTGCACCACTACCAGACCCTACTGGAAGGTAGATGGTGTAATGCAGCAGGAACATCATGATAACATAAATAACATACTGATAATATGAATAATTAGACATGTCACCTTGTGGGATAAGAGAAGAGCTGGAACTGAAGCTGATCCAAACAACCAGGCGGGTAATTCAGACTCAAATCATTTCAATTAACTTGAGATGAATAGTTGTCATCTAATGCAATTAGTTCAAAACTAAATCACAGCGCAGGGACTCATCTCACTGTTTATACACTGCATCCCAGGAAAGAGGTGGGGGAGATTAGACGAAAAACATGAGGACTTCTCAGTTTGGACGTGAACAACACCGGTGTCATCTCAACCCAACGCGTTGGGACAGGTAATAGGCGTAGAAGCCACCTAATCAAATACCTTTGATTAAACAAGGTGAGAACATGTAGATGCATGAGTCACAACCGAAACTAGAAGTCCCGTGTTCCTGGAAACACACCGACAGACACACAACGCTGCCAACAACAACATGTCGCCAAAAAAAGAAAAACCACCTTTGACCATGACTAGCACAGAAACTTGGGAGTTTTCAGTGGAAGGGCAGAGCTTCTCTCTGAGAGCATGAGGGCTAAGTGGAAACTCTAGTGATTCAAACTTCCACACTCTCAACATTTGACAGAGGACACATCTCCACGGAGCTGTGTTGCATCGACGTCGTCTCCGCCGGAGGAGCCACAGGCCTCGTTTTCGCAATCCAGCTTCTCGAAAAACACCGCAGCACCATTAACATTAACCGCAGCTGCATGAACAGGAACCCGAGATCATGACGAGAGAGTTCACGTTCACCACGGGATCAGACTGACGTAACCTGGAAGGAAGAACTTACTTTGGAGCTGGACCACAGCGGAGAGGACCCTCGAGCACCGGGGCAGGCTGTTGTTGTTCAGGGGGCAGCTAGCGTCGGAGGCTAACAAGGCGTTACGGCTGTTAGCTAGCTAGCTTCCTAGCTGCGGCTCCACTCGTTAGCTCGCGTTGGTTTGGCAACCCCTCGGTTCAGATGCTAGTAAAAAAACAGAGTCGCCCTTTGTGTAAAAAACACAGTGTCGTCAGCGGAGGAGGCAGATTGAGATGATTCGATTTGGCACTTTGTTAGAAGGCTGTTCTGCCTGGAGACCTGCTGCTACTGCTGCTGCTGCTGCTCTGTCTTCCCCTTTCACTTCCTCCTCCAACAACACGTCTGCGTCCTACGTAACACGCAGCTGCTTTAATGTTCCCCGCCCACCAGCACTACACAAAACAAAATCTGACTCAGAACATTCTGCTCATCTGAATAAAGTATAGTGATCACAGGAACAACAACAACAACAACAATAAAAGCAAACTGTGTTTCTATAGCACATTTTCATTAATTTTTATTTATTTCAATCATGTAAATAAAAAAGATAAATTATACAAACAAGTGAAAACAAGTAAACAGGAAGGAGTATTATTTACAAACAGTGATGAGGGATAAAAAACACCTCATGATTTAATCAACAAAGAGCAAAAAGAAGTACAAACTTAATCAAAACAAAGTTACGAGGTGCTTTACAAGTTAAAAATGAAAAATTGAAGACTAACAATAAGAAGATCACACAGCAATAGAGCACACAAATGAAATTTTGATTGTTTCATATGAGAAAAGATTAAAAATAAGATCAAATAAAAGATACAAAAATTATTAAAATAGAGAATAAGACCAGAACTAGGCGAACGTACACCAATAAAAGTAGAGTTTAGAGATTCAAAAGAGATTCAGAAATTCAGAAATATTTGCATCGGGAGAAGGTCCTCTCTACGGAGGCCGCCATTCTTTTTTACAGTAGAACAAACTGGACAAACCAAACACCTTCTATGTTTGAGGGCTTCCTCGGGTTCTCTTTCATTTTTGGAACGGTAGGGTGAGGTGAGGGGTATTCAGATGATAAGTTGTATTGACATTCCTACTATACATTGCAGCTATAGACATGTATCACATTTTTATGAGAGGACTAGCTATACCGTATGAATTCTGTATAACCGATAAGACTAGAGAAGTGCAGATTCATATTTTACACATTTTATATCCAACTGTTTATACTTCTACAAAATTTTTGATATTTAAATTAATTTAATAGCCATTAAAGAACTCATTCTGTCGTGTTGAGGGGTGTGAATCTCTAACAGCCAAAATATAAGACCTCTTTAAAGGACTTAAAGAAACTGGCCATCCTCCTGTGTGAGAGCACATAACTCCTGCTTCACATCAGTCCCCCCCCCACAAGTGACGCTTTTTCATCTCCATATGATCAACATAACGTTATGACTGTGACTCTTCATTGTGCTGAATCACTGTCAAAAGGGAAAGATGCAATAGTTCACCACTAGAGAGCACTGCCAGCTTATTTTATATGGGTGGACCAAGCGAAGCCGTTGTCCCAAACTTTGTCCTATACCTTCATGTTTTGCACCCTTGGTAAAGTGATGCCGCACTGTGTGATGATAGCATTGTGCTGAGAGAGTGGGCAAGAATAGATGAGTCATCTACTTAAATAAAGGAAAGATCAACGATTACTGTATTTTTATTTGTGCGATCGAAAAAATCAAAACCATGACTGACAACACCTCTGTAATTACTGCTCCTTTCCTCTCTGTCAGAAATTTTCTTTGTTATAAAATACTTTAAACATTGATATACCTCTCAATTCATATTAGACAAGGTTTTTTCTCATCAATGCTGTAAATACTGTTATTTTGCTGAAGTGCTCAGCTACACGCTGCACCTATTGCACTGCTGTCCACCCTAGGTGAGGGATCCTCTAAGAACAGGGTTGTTTGGGGGATAGTTTTTCCTTGTTCTTGCTGAGGGTTAAAGGCAGAGTATGTCATAACTTGTTAAGTCCCATGAGACAATCTGTGATTTGTGATTATGGGCCATGCTAATCAAATTTGAAATATGAATTTGATTTGAAAGGTGACTACACATTTGCGGTTGGGACACCCCTGACACCTGTGTGTGTGTGCTTGTACTTATGTATTTGTGAAGACCATTTTGGGCATAGACCTTACAGACATTTTCGTGAAAATATTTTGGCCAGTCCTTACTTTTTAAGTAAAGACTTGGTTAGGGTTAAAATTAGGTTAGGGTTAAGGTTGGACATTTAGTTGTGATGTTTAAGGTTAGGGTAAGGGGCTATGGAATGCATCGTGCCTACAAGTGTCCTAACAAATATAGAGTGACGTGTGTGTGTGTGTGTGCTCTTGTACAGCTATCTTTGTGGAACCAGTTTGAGTTTACAACCGACGGAGTGAGGACAGGTTAATCCTTAACCTTAAGAAACCTTAAGAAAACCTTACGCCAATGTGTGTCCTCACTAATATAGATGTACAAAGATGTGTGTGTGTGTGTGTGTGTGTGTGTGTGTGTGTGTGTGTGTGTGTGTGTGTTTGTGTGACCATAAGAAGAGATCAAAACCTTCATGTTGGAGAAAATATCTGGTGATAAATCTGATAATGCTTCACATCAGTTTGCCTCTGTCGTCAGAGTCTCTGCTGATAACTGTTTCCATTTTAATCCACCTCCCTGCCAGTCTGATGTGAATGGGAAGGAGAGAATAACGAAAGGTAAGGTGATGAGATTGAAAATGCTGATCAGGCAGACTCCATTTCTCAAATCTAAGGATTATCTAATCTGATTATACCTACTGACACAAACACACATGAAAGAGACGAACCGGAAGCCAGACGCTGCACATCGTAATCCACAGAAAATACCAGGAGAGGGTTTGACAATTAATTAACAAACAGACACAGTTAATACAAGAGATAGATGAGTGTGTTTGCATGTACTCATTTTTGTTGCCTCTTTACCTTTTCCAGCACTAACACTGACCTTGTCAGGACCAGTAGATCTCATGGGGACCACAGTGCCAGTGAAGCAAATTCTCATTAAATCTGGAGGTAAGATGTAAATTGTGGTTAGTTTAAGGTTAGAGTTAAGATTTTGGTCAGACCTAATAAGGATAGCTGCTAAAACTTTTCACTTCCACCCATGAACCATTATGTGAAAATAGTAACATTAAAATTTGCTCCCATTCCTTCCTTTAAATCTTCAATCTTAAATAACAAGGCTGAGCTGCCATCAGCCTTGTATTAGGACATTATCTGAACCTAACGGAGTTCTCATCTTGATTTCCTTCTTCTACGTGTTCACATGTGTCTATATGTTTGTCCTCCTTGTTACTGGGAGTGTGCCTGTGCAGAGCCCTTATGACTGGGACGACTCCGGTGTTTATGGAGGAATTCCTTCTGTCTCGCACCTATTGAATGTCAAGTCTTTACGGCCTCTTTGGAACTCAGTTTGTTAACACAAATACTGGCGTTACAAAAGGACGTGAAACGGCACAAGGGGAGGAAGGAAGGAGCCACATACTTGAAGCATCTGCTGCATTTTCATCTCTACAAACACTGTCACTGATGCACCTTGAGGGTTGAAGCTATGAGGTGTTCAGTGTCTGTCCGGGATGAGTTCATGCTACTGGAGAAGAATAAAACATTAATGCAGAAATAAACTGCGTATATCAGTGAAGGGCATTCATACTTTTACATCAAGACTAATTACAGCAGTTCTGTCCACACATGAGGTGTACATGTGTGTGTGTGTGTGTGTGTGTGTTTGTGTGACCTTGTGGCTGTATGGGAGTCAAAAAGAGGACGAAGGAGATGAATTGAAGAGATGGACAGATTGTTTGCCAGTGTGTGTGTGTGTGTGTGTGTGTGTACTCATATAGATATCTTTGTGAGGACCATTTGCATCCTACAACCTACAAAGTGAGGACATTTTGGCTGGTTGTCACTTTCTGATCCACGTTTAATGAGCTGTTTGAGGGTAAAGACTTGGTTTTAGGGTAAGGTTGAGAATTAGGTTCAGGTCAGGATTGGGCATTAAGTTTTGACGGTTAAAGTTAGGGCAGGGGGCTAGAGAAAACATTATGCCAATGAGTGTCCTCACTAATATAGATGTACAAACGTGTGTGCGTGTGTGTGTGTGTGTGTGTCTGTGTGTGTGTGTGCGTGCATGCATCAGGGGGTGGGTGCATTGGTCCGTGTCAGACAGCAAAGAGTGCCGCAGTTATCTAGGAATCTCAGCCAAAGCAACCTCACTAACAGAGAGGAGCAGGAGAAAGAGGAGGACGAGCAGTGAGGAAGAAAGGAAAGCAGTAGAAAGAATACGGCAATAGAAAGATCTGGATCCAAAAAAAGAGGACACACTTTCCACCTGAAGAGGCACTTACTGAGATATAAAGAAAAGCAGAGAATCAACAACAACAAAAGGACAAACAGCTTGGAGAGGAGCGGCAGGACTACTGCTCCAGAGATTAAAACAAAGTTTGGGAAAAGCCTCCATTTTCCCATGACTCCTTTTGGTTCTTTTGGTGTGCTATCACTGTATGTGGGCACCCTGCTGTCCTTAGATGCATCCCCGGCCTGCACACACCCTCCCTGCAGGGACAGTCTGGTGGCTGCACCCATGCCCCCTGGGACGGGGGCAGGAGTGGGCAGTGGGGCCTGTGAGGGTCAGACTGGGACAGCAGGCTGTCGCATGGGGGTTGCACTTCCAGCCATCTCAGACGCTCCACGGCGGTCGGAGCACAGGCACGAGTCCCCCCAGGTTCAGCCTAAGGTAAGTGGCATCAAACCTTGGGAGGTGCGGTTATGCAATTTTCTCAATTAGAGAATATTTTTCAAAATGATAAGAAAAGTGAGATGATGCAATTTTGAATCAGATGTTTCTCAGTCACTTAAGAGTGACATGGGTCTAATAGAGCAGAGCTGAGCCTCTGCTCTGTTCATTCATGTGTTCCAACAACGACTTAGCGGTGGACTATCAGGTACAGGCCAGCAGGTCCTCTCTCGTGGGACAGGCGGCACACTAAACTTGGCACCCACTAACAGCCATGGAGCATTGACAGTCAGCAATGACAGTCACAGAAGGGATAAAATTAGGTCTGTTTTAAAAATGTCCTCATCATATGGTTGTGCTGAGCTCATGCAGCAACAGGTGCGGGAGGGACACGATCACAATGGCTGATGTAAGTGTAAAGAGACGGATTAGGAGTGACACAGAACAGGCCGCTCAGCTGTAAGCCTCTGACATGTCAATGATGCACAACCATGCAGATGCACAGTTGAACCTCTCTGTGACCTTTTCCCTCAACATTTATAGATATAACATTTCACTGAAGAATAAGGAGGAATAGACAATATTTAACCCTCCGGACGTTGTCTTTGCAGACTGGAGGTGTCAAAGAGCGTCTCGTTCAGCTGCAGCGCTGCATGCACTCTCTCCAGGAAACAGGAGGGGCCTGGAGCCACGGGGGCCAGGAGAGCAACTCTCTGGGAGCCATTCTGGCTCTAATGGCAGCTGTGCTGACAGAGTGTGACCTCCACTGTCACAGCCAGGCCCTTGGGGTGATGGCCAAACGACTAGGTGAGTCGTACACATTTATAATCCCCACCTCTGCACACACACGCACACACACACGCACACACACACACACTCACACACAAATGCCAGCATGCTCACTCCCCCACACATAGTAAACAGAACCTCAATGAGGCCTGCTAAGTGTCGGTCATAGGTGAGTGCATAGGAATTCCACTGCACAGAGAGGGATGAGAAAAACTCACAATGTGAAAAAAGCTTTAAAGAGTTATCAAACAAACAGGGAGCTCCCTGCACAGTAAATAAAGACAAAGCATTTGTTTCCTGAGCTTGACGACAGCGTGATGTGTCTCACTGAAAAACCTGATCTCTCTCTGGACCCACAGAAAGTGCAGCAGTGGGGAGAGAGGGGGAGAAAGACCTGCTGCTGTTCCTGAAGAGCATCACACAACACACACCGACAGGTACGGGCTGGAGGTGTGGTCACATGATCCAGGTAACGTGGATGAATAAGTTGGGATGAAAAATGTCCTGTGTGTGTTTCTCAGTTTCCCCTTTGGAGAGGTTACATCCTCAGGACTGTGCAGAGATTTACAGGCTCGGCATCAAGGAAAGTGGAATCTACACCATTCAGCCTGACCTGCACAGGCCGGCACTTGAGGTATTTCAGATCAATCATAAACACACACACACAGCCCCCCCACCCACCACATACGCACGTCTACTGCTCTGCTTCTTTTAGAGATGTCTAAGCCATCTGTGGATCAGCAAAATCTAGGCTTTATAATATCAAAGTCTTTGTTATGGCTCAGGCTAAATGTGACATGGAGACGGCGGGCGGTGGTTGGACGGTGATCCAGAATCGGCGGGACGGTTCGCTGAACTTCAACAGGACATGGCAGGAATACCGCGAGGGCTTTGGGAGTCCGCAGGGAGAGCACTGGCTGGGGAACGCAGCGCTGACCGCCCTCACCGCCGTCGGCCAACACCAGCTCCGGATTGAGCTGGAGGACTGGCACCAACAGAAACGTCAAGCTACCTACAACAATTTCAAAGTGGCCTCAGAGGCACAGAGGTGACGCACACCGCACCAACACACACGTCTAGACAGATGGAAGAAATTAACTCAAAGCCTGAAATTGTGTCTTTATATCTTAAACATGAATTAAGAACCATTAAATCAGTACAACTATAAGTCCAGGAAGTTGTTCATTTTATATTTTTAAATAAATAAATATATATTTATGTATATTTATTAGGGCTGGGCCAGTTAACTCGTTTTAATCGAGTTAACTCAAGTGATGAGTTAACTCAATTGTTTATCCGCCAATTATTTTCTTTTTTCCTGTTCTGCAGCATTATTTTCTTTTTTCCTGTTCTGCAGCAGTCAGCAACAGACTTTCACAAAATAAAAGCCTGACTTTCACAATAAAACAATAAATAATCAAACCTGAGTGAATGCGAGATAAAATAATTAATCGAGTTAACTCATCACTTGAGTTAACTCGAGTTAACTCAATTGAAACGAGTTAACTTGCCCAGCCCTAATATTTATATATATATATATATTTGGTAAAACACGCAGCTTCATAGTCCTATTAAAATGTAATCTTTTATTGCATTGCAAAATAAAAACGAGCTAAACCAAACCTTTTTCCCACCCTAACCCTAATTGAATGTAATATTATACCACTAGAGGTTGTGTATAGGTTAAGTATGTCTTTGTCCACTTGGTTCCACAGTACATTCATGAAGACAAATGCGTCATGTGTTACTTTTTTTTCATCCAGGTATCGTCTGACAGCTCGTGAATACTCTGGAGATGCAGGCAACGCCTTGAGTTACAGCAAACGCTACAACCACGACGGCAGATCCTTCAGCACCGCTGACCGGGATCATGACCGCTACGCAACAGGAAACTGTGGTCAGTACTACGGCACAGGCTGGTGGTTCGATGCCTGCCTGGCGGCCAACCTGAATGGACGGTACTACCGTGGGCGCTACAGTGGGGTGACCAACGGTATCTACTGGGGGACGTGGTACATCCTGACAGACGGACGGACTGGAGAACGTTACTCCTTCAAGAGGGTGGAGATGAAAACGAGACCTAGGAACTTTGTGGGGAGGTCTTAAATCTAACATGACTCGACTGAAAATAAGTGGCACAACCGGCTGTAATGATCATGTCAGTCACAGTTGAGGAACAGATGTGAGATATAGAGTTACAGCGTGGACATCACTGTGTTTAGAGCAGCTTTCGTGTCGCTTATGAAATCTATGCAGACGGCAGCTAATAGATTCAAGAAAAATATACTTAAGATAATATTTAAGCAATATTTCATATTCACTTGCAGACAGTTTGAGGCTCAACCCCTCATTACATTACACTACTGTTAATTATGGGGCTACTCCATAGGCTGTACATAAAGATGGACGATATGACTTCTCCCCCAACGTGACGCCAAAGTGTCTCAATCGCCACCTGGTGGTTGGCTGCAGTAGAGGTCATAAACCCCACCACCATCGACCAAACTAAAAAGACAAACAAATGTTTCTCAAATAAGTTTTCTGTCATTTTAAGTAGTTCCTATCACATGGATGATTGTTAAAGTGCTAGAGTTATTAAATGATATAAAAATGGGGGGGGGGGGGGGGGTTTGAAACCTTATGATTGACAGCTGAGACTAACTCACGATTGGTCTAACGTATGGATTGGTGGGAACTCGACTGGCCAGTCCCTGATCGCTACTGCTCCACATGTGCAAGATGGCAGCGTTTGTATCTGGGATATTTTGGAAATATATTTCTGGACAGCGGGAGGAAGTGGAGACATGTCGTCCATCTTTTAGAACAGTCTGTGATAACACCTTGTCAGAGAAACAAAGAACTATATGTTGAAATAACTGTAGCTGTTACTGTTGTTGTTCTACATTTACCGATTTTACTTATAGAGGATGAATTTATTGCAATGCTGCACAGGCACAAACAGCTCAATAAAGAAAATAAAACATATTTATGTAAATGCATGGATTATGCAATGTGTTTATGCTACCACCTGCCAAGTCAATGTATTTTAGTTAGGGTTATTAACTTCCTGAAGTCAATAGGTCATTGTGATGCTGCAGAGGGAGACTGACAGGGGGGGTGATACACTGTTCCCTCACTGTTTCATTCATGCAACAGACAGGGGGGGGGGGGGGGGGGCTCATGGTTTGACAGTCAACAGAGAGAAGCCCAGTTTGGGAGAAACCATGTATCTCACCCCACCACTTTCCCAGGAGCTGAGACACACAGATGCTGAGACACACTGTTGCTCAGACACACTGATGCTGACCCCTGCGAGGTTCATCCTATTATCATTTACTCCTGGTACCCACCCTCCGCCCACTACTATCAAGTCAGACACACACACACAGACAGAAACACACACACAGCCTTCCCTGCTTTTTCACATTGGCGTCCTGCAGAGAGCTCCCTCCGGCTTCACAAAGGCATTTTGGAAGTTTAGTGTTGGTGTGTGAGTGCTGAGGTTGACTCAAAGGTGGTGGTTGTGTGTGTGTCTGTTTGTGTGTGTGTGTAAACGGCTGCACCTATTTTAGCAGTGTACATCATACGCTGTCAGTCGCTCCAACAAGCACTGTTTCTAATATTAACCAGTGGCCTAAACACACAGACACACACACACAGTGAACAGACTCTCGAGCAGCTACGGTATTTCACATACACCACTTATACACACACTTTGACATGCCTGTATTCATGTGCATGCACACACACACACACACACACACACACACACACACACACACACACACACACACACATACACACACACACACACAAACAATCACACAGGAGACTGAAGGGCTTCTGTCAGCACACAGAGGTGCATGATTTGCTTGACTTCATTGAAACAATTTTGGAATAAAATGGCCGTTTGATGGTGCCGCCTTAATTATTGTTATGCAACCACAATCTCCTTTTACCCCTTTCCCTGTTCACACACACACACACCGAACACAAAAACACACACACACACACACACACACACACACAACCAAAAGTAATCAAGATCAGTCACCCATATATGCTATTATACATATCAGCTTTCCCTTTTGATTTTGAATGTGTGTCCTTGTGTGTGTTTTGTTGTATTGCTGGGGAAAACAACACAAGGTTAAAAGGTGAAAGGCTCCATATTCTGCCCCCTGGTGGCTACTGATCATATTGGCGAGGCTGAGTATAAAGCTTCGACTTAGCTGATGGTATCTGTTTTTAGTTTTCTCACCAGTTGTCCTCAGCTGGCATAAACCTGAATATAACTTTAATCTAGATCCTGGCAAAGGTCCTTTTGGTCCATATAAAGGTTTTGTCTTTGAGAGATACGGAAGTGATTTGTATAATCAACCTTTCAAATGCCTAGAAGAAGATTTTCACCTTATGTTATCACTGATAACTGAAATAAATCACTTTTGACTCTGTTCCTGCCTCTTCCTTTATTTTCACTGATTCTCTAATTCATTATCTTTAATTCACGTCCTCATTATCACATTATCTCCCAGAATGTTCTTCAAACTCTGAACTTTTGTCTCTTTAAATATCAATTAGTCGTCGTGTCCTCTTCTTCTCTCCTCTCCTCCTCCTCCTCACTGCTTCCATCAGTCTTGTTGACAAGGGAGGAACAGAGGCTCAGGGTTGTGTCACCACAGTATCCTGGCACAGTGTCTGGAGTGGGTGATAGTGGGACTGCTTCAGGGTGTGAGGGGTACCGGTAGATGCTGCTGCCCCAGGGCCGGAAGCCCCAGCCTGGCCAGCAGTTAGCTGTGCACATCCCTCGGAGGAGCCCAGTGAGGGCTCCTCGGAGGGAGGTTCCTCTGAGCCCTCTGTCATTTATTTCGGCATGCCACAGGATTGAAAACATGATCCTACATATATTTGCATCATAAAACTGTGCGGATCCGCATATAGACATGAACATGCCAGCAACCTCTTCACCCTCGGAGACACACTTGTCTTATCCGGTTTGTAAGGTTATGATAATCACAGAAACATAGTTCGTACAGATTTACACAGTTCATAGAAGTCCATACCTCCAACAAGGCCCTTTATGAAACCACAATTTAATTAAATATCAGACCCTACGTATGTCTGATTCTTTTGTCATCAAAATACATTCTTTGAGAAATCCAGGAACATGTTGAATAACGCCTTATGAACTGATCCAGATCTTCACCGACATTCAATGGCTTCTTCCCTGAGCCGTATTTCATCCCTCCATCAAGATTTAGGATGATCTGTCTATATGTGTGTGTGTGAGCAGGTCTCCATATGGCAACTGAAACCAATTTTTTTAAATAATCTACTCTGGCATTATCCATCCATCTTTTTAAATTATGATTAGCTATGCTGCTCAATTAATCAGTCTGAGTCTGGGTATATAGGGACAGTATCAGGTGTGGATGCAGAGTGAGACTCTACTGTCATTTTAGTATAAGTATAAGTTCCGGATTTAGCTGCGATACAAACTGACTCGTGTAAAACACATTAAGTACAGAGCAGGATTTTATCGAACTGCACAAGTTTGCTGCTCAAAGCTTCTTAGAACAAATGAAACTGTGGCCCAGAGATTTATCTGATTAACAGCAGGGGGCAATGTTGTTTAGCAAAGAGGAAACTTTTCCTTGCAGGCTCTTCCTTCCTCATGAGAAACTTTGATTCAGTCTCAAACAAAAAAGTCCAGTAAAAAAAGGTATAGAAGTGACCGAACAATAGATATTGTGTTCTATGTGAAAATAAACAGTCCGAGACAATAAATGGGTCAAACACAGAGTTTAAACCTGCTGTGTGGATGATGTCATACGTCTGTGTATTAAAGCCTCTATGTTTCAGTACAATGTGATTTCTGTTGGTGGCTGTGATGTCCAACCCTGATATGTGCACTTTCTTTCAAACCATATCAAGGAGCCACTGAAAACATGACGGGTTTAATTTACTTAATGTCAAATCAATAAACCTTAAACAAAAAGACAATGGATTACAGTGTGTCAAACTAGGGGCACAGCTGTTGAGGTTAGAGGTCAAAGAGCAGAAACCGTCTACAGTGAGAACAGTTTGAGACATTTTAAAGATTGTGTTTATAATATTAAAATAAAGTTTTAAAGTGGGATTTTAACAAACAACATGTGAGGCTCAACAGTGGTGTGTCAGCATTAGAAAATGATTTGATCATGTGACAGGGTGAAAAAGGCGAGAGGACGTGATGAACTCAGCGGTTTGCAGTAGAAAGAACCTTTCATTCATTAATCTGCTCTGATGGTGATAAGGCCGTGAACTGGGGGACTGTCAGGGGTGAGGAAGGCCCAGGGGGAGGAAGCCGAGGGGGTGATGGTTTTAAAGGTGTGCAAGTGTAACGGGCCGTTGGAGGCTCCCCCTGCCTGACCGCAGGGCCACTGAGAGACAGCCTGTGCCTGCTCTTAATACTGGTCATGCAGAAAAGCAGAGCAGACGCAGCGTTCCGTTTGAAACCGGAATTCACCAAGAACAAGTGTATCCTGATGTGGTGAGGAGCTGGGGGGAGGAGGGGAGGGAGGACACAGAGGCCATGTGGCAGACCTCGCTCCATCTCTCATCATTTCTAAACCTGCACAAGATGGCGGAGGTTTCACAGGGAGGGGGGAGGAAGTACCCGGGGCTGTGCTGTGTGTGACCCTGAATGAATTTATTCTCATTCTATTGAATCTATAGAATCTATTACAGCTGATATCCTCCTCTGGCAGCTCCTGTACGGGTTACCTAAAGTTAGACATCAAATCAGACTGCACACTGGTGCAACAGCAACATTACAGGCGTGACCCTGAATGACCTTTCACATCTGAGGTGAGGACGGTGAAGAGAAGGCCAAGGGAAATGACTACAGGCTCACTGCAGCCACAACATTTCTCTGTAAAAACTGAAGCCTTCAATATGATAAAGAACTAAAGATAAAAGGTTTTTAACCCCGAATTTCCATCTATTTTGTAGATTCCGAATATATCAAATGCATTACAGTTTAAATGAAAGTATATTTTTTATATTTTCTAACAATAAACAGTGCATCAAGTCTATATTTTCTAACGATGCCATTTATTACCTCAGCCAAGGAGGTCATCATCACCCAAAGGAGAACCCATTGCGTTTTGGACTAGCTATGGATTAACAGGTGGATGGGTGTGTGGCCTCTGAGCGCCCTTCCAGCTCGTTTCATAATCACGTAGGTGTTGTGGTTCTGTTAAAATTACAACAATGTCTGGTTAGCTGTGGAGAAAACATACAGGGAACATCCAAACTCCACCCAGAAAGAACCAGGATTCGAATTGGGAACCGTCCTGCATCTTGTAACGGTGCTGCCGCCAGTGAAAATTATGTGGCTGCATTTCTTACTGTAGCTTTGTGTCTCTTTGTAGCAGTTTTGAGTCTCCCTGTAGTGTGGTCCTTTTTGTGACTTTGAAGTTGTAATTGTTTCAGTTGCATTACTTTGTGGTGGTTTTGTTTGTGGTTTTTCTTTGGCATTTTCCTGCCTCTTTGTCGTTTGATTGACTTTACAATGAGGAGAGTTAACAGTCACATCAGCGTCTCTGCTGTTGACTGTTTCCGCTCTAATCCACCACGCTGTCAGTCTGATAGCGATAGGAAAGGAATTTCTCAAATAAAAAGAATTATCTAAACTGATAATACCTACCCACATATGAAAGAAACCAGCCGGAGGCCAGAAGCAGCTCATAGTAATCCACAGAAAATACAAGGAGATGTTTTGACAATTAATTAACCCAAAGACACAGTAAATACAGTTATGAAACATGAGGAGAGAAGAGTGTGTTTTTCATGCATGTGAGGGTGGAGTACAGAGGATGTGGTAAAGCAGACTGATGGTCAGCTGTGTTTCTCTTCTCCTCTGTCTTGCACCTGCAGAGAGTTGTGGCAGAGCGACAAAACAGACACACACACAATTCCTCTACGAATGGGATGCTGTTTTGTGTGTGTGTGTGTGTGTATGTGTGTGTGTGTGTGTGTGTGTGTGTGTGTGGCAGGATCAGCCTACGTAAAGCAGCAGGGTATTCAAACATCCACACTCACTGGGGATCAGACACAGATTGAGCAGAGAGACACACAAAACATGACACAAAATGTGCACACACCTATAGGTACACACTCTAACATACAGAACACTATGAAGCACACAGATTTTGTATTATAAACTCTTTACAATCTGAGGTGTGAATGTGTCTGGAGGTCGGGGTCATCGCTGTCACTCAGTTTCCTCTGTGACACACGGATGAAACTTCCTGACTGACAGACAGAAACACTGAGATAAATAAGAGACATTATCTATCTCAGCTCATTTTTTTTTTACTCTTAATAAGCTTGGGGCCATCCAGTGATGAATGTCAGTCAGTCAGTCCAACACTTTTATCCTGACTGAAATGTCTGAACAACTATTGAAATTCATGTCATGAAATTCAGTGCAGACCTGCACACACACTTGCACACACAGGAACTGGAGCTTCAAGCAAAGACTAAATAAAAGCAGTTTGTGGTGGCGGGGTTTGAAATTCTGAAACTCCCTGGACAGCTCCAGTGTTACAGAGTTTGATGGACAGCTTGTCAGTGACAACATGTAAACTTTCACTTCCTGCTGCTCTCCAGACAGGAAGTCAGATAATGAACCTTTGACCTCTAATGGCTGAAAAAGTCTTGTCCAGACGATACACTGGGAAAGTAGAGATCAAGACAACTCCAGGGAGATGTGTGTAAACCACCTGTAACAGGAAGCTGATGCTATAAACATGAATTTGTCCTGTATAATTTGACCTTTCATAATAAAAGTCATGTATTTTAAATCTTGCTTTGGTACAAGTACAAAGTATTAGCATCAAACACAACAGAGGAAATTAAGGACATATAATGTGGAAGGGCACATTTTGGAGGAATATATATTCTATTATTTATTTGAAATTAAAATGATTCATGCATAGATGTGTCATCTAATTATTCAATTGGTGAATCAATAAGATCTTATCCTGTGTTATTTCCAGAAATAATAATACATTATAATACAGAAATTAACATACTTAAAAGGGATGAAGACGAACGAAGAGACCAGCTCTCCTCCACCAGGTGTCGCTCTCCGTCTGTTTATTCCAACATCCAACAACGTTTCTCGCTTCAACCTCAGTGGTCCTAAATGGAGCAAAAGGTAAAAAAAAAATCGAGATTGTGTTAGTTTAAATTAAATATCGTCGAATGAAAAGTGGAAATTAAAGATTAAAATTAAAATTAAATGAAATCCAAACAGAAATTGACTTCGGTTTGAATTGCATTTTGAATTTTTCAGAATTGGTTAAAATATAGATTAAATCACATTTAA
Source organism: Limanda limanda (assembly GCF_963576545.1). Classification (NCBI taxonomy): domain Eukaryota; kingdom Metazoa; phylum Chordata; class Actinopteri; order Pleuronectiformes; family Pleuronectidae; genus Limanda; species Limanda limanda. The sequence goes on from NC_083639.1 coordinate 10,087,881, forward strand.
ATAAAAAAGGTTGAATTGAGTTAAATCAAGACATATATTAAACTGAATAAAAAGTTGTGGATTAGTTAATCTAAATAAAAATAAAGTAAATGAAAAAATATTTAAAAAATAATTAAATCAAATGAAAATTGAATTAGATTAAACGTTTTGTTTGAATATAATGTAATCTACAATAAAAATATAGCTTTTAATGAGTTAATTATTGTTGGATCTTTCTTCAAAACACTGATGTGATGAGCTTTAATAGAGAATCTACGAATCTCTACAAGCAGGTCTCAGTGACTGAGAAGCAGTCACCTCTAACTTCTGTTTAACTTAAGTGCTTTGTGAATTTACCTTGAAGTGTAAAACGAATCTTAAAGTTACTGAAGGGCTGACATGTGTCTCCTAAATCAAGCAGTAAGAGGCTACACTTGACCTTATAGGATATTTTGTGAATGAGGCCTCTGACAATCCCTGACTCTCTTAAATTATTCGAAATGCACCGCGGCCTGAGGTACAGTACATCCCTACATGTGCTACTGATGTGACTCTGTATCATCTTATCTTTGTTTTGTGTCTTGAGTCAAGAGAAAGCAATATTTGGGTCATGGCGGACAAAAGAGATGATATGATTTTAGATGGATAATACAAACACAGCGAATACTCAGCAGAGGAGATAACACCAGAGGAAATCAATGTTGAAGTCGCACACAGAGGTCCACATGAGAATATTAAAGGCGATGCAGGGACGTCTGTTGTCTGCTGTGGGGAGGTTTGCATCTATCAAAGCATCGTGTCAGCAAAGGTCATCACACTGGTTTTAATAGATAATGGGAAAAATGGGAAATGCTCTGTCAGTGTAGGAGGAAGGTGGATGAGGAGGAGACGGAGGAGGAGGAGGAGGAGGAGAAGGAGGAGGAGCACTCCTGGCTGGCTTGACTTTATGTTTGACCTTTTCGGGGAAGGAGAACTAATCCTTGAATATAATAGACTGTAAGATATGGAAAATGACTGCGCTGTTATCTGTGTTACCCTGGAGACCATCAGCAGCACCGAGGGCTGCTGCAGCTGCCAAGTTATTAAGAATCCAGTTTGTGTATATTGGAAAAATACCTTTTCTGCCATTACTGGTCACCCCCCCACCCCCCCCTCACACACACACACACACACACACACACATATATATATATATACAAAAACGATTCTCCTCTGTTCTCTGTGCTTATACTTGGAAAAGGTTTTATTTTATATTACTATTCTATACATTACATGGAACTACAGCTTTTGAGATGGAGATTACTTTATATTTTATTTTTAATTATTACTTTTCAATCTATTGTTTGGACAAACCAAAATGGAATAAATGTAAAACAGATTTCTTGTTTTCACTCTTCAAAATCTGGTTTGTAGGTGTTCAAGTGAAATTATGAAATTAGTTATATATTAGTTAGTTATATATTAGTTATATAAGCTATATATCTCTAACTCTTATGCTGATGTTTATGGTACACTAAGCCTATATAGCATGTGACTCATAACAACACGTATAGGATTAATCAAATTACCTTCAGCGCTCTCAAGCAGAACTATCCAAGATTGTAATTACATTTTTTAAGGATTGAAATCAAGATAAGAAAATTAAATAAGAAAACAAAATCCAACAGCTTGAGTTTCATTTCTCCAGTAAATCTAAGCAGGCCCGTGTGGAACCAGTTCGTGTCGCATCTGTACACGTGGCTCATTTCAGGCTAAATGTGCAGCAGATGAAAACAGATATAAATATATATATTCACATCTCTCTCTGTTTCCCTGCGTGAAGCGGCTGAGTCTGTTTAACTCTTATCCAGTCAAATCCAACATGAAAGAAATAAGATCCCAACAAAGAACCGGAACCTCAGATGGCTCCTTCAGATAACCTCAAAAATCAGGGCGAAAAAAGGGCGAGTGTGCATAATGCTGCCTAAATACACAGAATAAAGACTTCGCACATGCAGAACATTAAACTTGTAAATAATAGCCAACACCACGCTACCCCTCCATCCTCCACCTCCACATATCTATCCATCAATCTATCAATCATTCTCACTGATCTGCTCCCAGCACATGATGCATTCCCCGCATTAGATGCGTGTGTTGTGCGGGGTTTGAAAAGGCGGCGATTATCTGGTGGAGGGAGATAAGAAATGGCATTTATTCCGCGGCACTTTGGAGCCTATTTCCCCGGGCCGATCAGCCCCATTCTCCGCGACACCTCCAGCAGCTCGCTGATAACGATTAGGCTATTTATTATCTTCACAAAGAACAAAGATTAGCCAGCACCGGTGAGAAATTACCCCGGGATGGGTTATAATCAGTGGGAGCCGGGGATCCTGCATTGGATTCCTCCCTCTCCCTCTTTAAAGCTGCGACTGAACACAATGTGACGTGCTCTAAAAGTGCAGAAAATAATTATGTTTGTATACAACAGGGTCACGTGATGTAAATAAATAGAAAGAAAACAAAAGATCAGAGAAATAAAGATTAGAGAAATAAAACTATAAATAAATAAATAATAGGCTACTTGTAAATAAATTAAAATAACACGTGTAAATAAATTACAGATAATACTTATACAAACAAAATTACCCCCAAAACAAATACAAATTTGTAAATGTGTATAATTATTATTGTTGTTGTTCTTCTTCTTCTTATCATCATCATCATCATCATGGAGCTTTTGTTAATGAACCAATTCTAATAAACTAAAGGCTATAATACTAAACTAGAGGATGAATGCAATTATTATGATTATTATTAGAGGTTTTCTTTATTAAACTAACAATAATACATATTATTAGCGTATACTTGCCTGTTGTCATTTTTTTGCATGGCTATATTAATACTATACTAGTATACTACAACTATATTATTACTATAGTGACATTCAGTTTTTTTTTATCTTTATTGTTGGAGCCTCTTCTTTTTCACATGGTGCTCCTTATATATAATGAGATTCTTAGAGGTGCGACCTCTCTTTCTCCGGGGCTCCAGTGAGAGAAAGAGCAGCAGACTACAAAAAAGAGATAGAAAAAGAAGGAGGGGAAAAAAGCGGATTGAATTAATGTCAAATCCTAAAATGGAAGTGGATGTTCTTCGACGATAAGGTTTTATCGCCACGCCAGATCAAAAGGGCTCACACTCAAAGCATGTGTATTTCCACATTATCATGCTGATGAGCTCTAATACTGCAACACTTGTCCCCCCGGTGCGATCTGCTCTCTGCACCACTGTACCCTGGATTTCCTCCTCATGCAGGGACACGAGAGGTTTAATAATCACACTCAGCTCTTTATGGTAAAGCCTTAATCAAACTGGCCCAGATTCATCTACACTGTTGTGCACGAGTCATATGTAAAGTTACTGTTATCTTAAATCACTTTAGTCGTGCTACATGTTACAGCTACAACAACAACAAAAAATACAACAATATTTTTTGAATCAAAGAAAGATAGATAGATAAATAGATAGATAGATAAATAGATAGATAGATAGATAGATAGATAGATAGATAGATAGATAGATAGATAGATAGATAGATAGATAGATAGATAGATAGATAGATAGATAGATAGATAGATAGATAGATAGATAGATAGATAGATAGATAGATAGATAGATAGATAGATAGATAGATAGATAGATAGATAGATAGATAGATAGATAGATAGATAGATAGATAGATAGATAGATAGATAGATAGATAGATAGATAGATAGATAGATAGATAGATAGAGATAATCAATTGAAAATGGGTTTGTCTGAATTCAATGTGCACAGAGCAGCAGGTGCAGGAATTTGTGGTTTTAAATCCTAGTTTTTCGGGTTTTAAATGAGATCACATTAAGTGTGTCTCATAATTAGTGGCCCCATTGTAATTGGTTAGATAGTAGAAATCATTGTGGACTATATAAATGCTAATGTGTGAAATAGCAATCTTTTGGAAATTAATAACCTTTTATTTTTAGATGGCTCGATGCAAGTGACCAACATGCAGAGAGATGAAAAACGACACAAATCTGAATCTCTGGATCTGTTGCATCCAAACTCTAACTAAAAAGTTTCACACAAACCCCACTCACATGATGTTCTTAGACAATTCATTCATAGAGAAAAATAGAACAGAGTTTCTCCATGGAAACACTGTTTTACTTGATTAGTTAACTTCATTACAAGCAAATAAAACTTGTTGGTGTGATTCTGCAAAAAGAAATAATATATATATAGTTCTCTAATCTAATCTATGTAGTTAATCCACTTTGCCAGTCGCGTGTCGTGCAGTGATAGTGGACCTGCTCTTGGAAATCACAGTCGCTCTGGATGATGTACTTGATGTATTATTAATGTGGCCGCAGTGTAAATATCAGTTGCAGTGTCCTTCCTCGAGTTCATCCGCTGGGACCGCAGCAGCAGACTGCAGGCAACCCCCGTCTGTGTGTGTGTGTGTGTGTGTGTGTGCGTGTGTGTGTGTTCGCCTAGAAAAAGTTCATGTCCTGAATCTTTTTCCTTTTTTCCCTCTTCTTCTTCTCCAAGATGCACATGACGTCAGGAAGCGGCGTCAAGCAGGCGGCAGTGTTGGCTGGCCGGGGCAGCACGCGCTCCCTCTCCAATTATTGTCTGTCAATCATGTGCGCGAGGAGGGAGGGAGAGATGGAGGGAGGGAGGGAGGGAGGGAGGAAGGGAGAGAGAGAGACATAAAATGTGTAATAAATAATGAAACAATAACTATATTTTCTTCTTTTCCATGTCAAGTAATACACCTATAGAAAACACTAAATCCATAGAATCATTATCAGAAACGATCACAAATCACTTACATGGGGGAAACTATAGAGTTCTTAAAAAAAAATGTCACCTTTATTTCCCCGATATTAAAACGATACCTAAAGACTTCAGATTAACTGGAGTGTTGTGATAAGTTGTGTTGTTTATACAAATTAAAACCCAAAAGATGCTGCAAGAATAAAACCATTATCGAGACATACCTCTGCTGTTGGAGAGTATCATCACATTTTCTTACCAGCAATAATTAAAGACACAAGTAAAATGGACGATCATAAAATAATAGTGACATAACACATGGATTTATTGTTTTCCTGATGAAACATTAGTCACATCAAAGTCACATCAAATGCCAAATAAAAATCATATTATAAGTCTGGGCTTATAATATGATATATGATTATTATATAATATTATTTAGCAGCCCAGACTTATAATAGGATTTTTACATGAACTCTCTGTGTTAGCAATGTGCTGGTGGCTGGAGTTTGGGGGGTGTTGTGAGGTTTTTGTAGAGGTGCTGTGCAATTGGCTGAGTCAAAGCTTTATTGGAGACTCCTCCCACGGGCTTGACAAGCTTGGCCCCGCGCTGTCAGCCGCACTCAGCCTCAGTCAGACGTGTTGCTCTCAGTCCCAGTGGACGGAGTTTACTTTACGCCGACAGACAGCCACCACAGACAGCCGGAGAGGAACCTGCAGCCCCGACACAGACACCGAGTTCTCCACGGAGGAGTGAGCTGGTCGGATCCTGTGGATGAAACAACAACAGACAAAGAGGTACGACATGTTTGTCTTCTAGACACCAAGCCTGTCCGTATTGGAGTGTGTGCGTAAATGTTGTGGGTGGAAATGTTTTTTTATTTATTATTATTATTATTATGAAGTTGCATTGCACCATGTACAACCTCAGTAGTGTGTGTGTGTGTGTGTGTGTGTGTGTGTGTGTGTGTGTGTGTGTGTGTGTGTGTGTTTGTATTGTGATGCTTACAAACAGAGAGCAAGCTTCATAACACCATCAACACTTGTGCCTTTCAAATATTAACATGTGATATTTGCTTATTGAAGGTTTCCAGTGTCAAACTCGACTCCATGTCCTGGACCAGAGAGGGATTTAACTCCGAGGAGAGAACAACACAAAGCATTAGTCATCTGCTGTGAATGGACACGGTGAAGATCTCATAAAGGACTAATTTCAAACCTGTGTCCTCGCCCTGGACATTATTTGACTCTCTAAATCGCAGCACGCACACACACACACACACACACAGACCCCCCCCCCACACACACACACACACACACGCACACACACACACACACACAGCCATGGATGTGACGGCCGAGCAGCCGCGCTGGATGCACCATCACGCCGTGCTGAACGGACAACACCCGGACTCCCACCACCCCGGCCTGGGTCACAACTACATGGAGCCCACGGCGCAGCTGCTGCCCCCGGACGAGGTGGATGTTTTCTTTAATCACCTGGACTCGCAGGGGAACCCGTACTACCACAACTCCGCCCGGGCCAGGGTGTCCTACAGCCAAGCGCACGGTAAGACGCAGCCATTACGCAGGAGTGCCTCTTTAATAATACATTAAAACACACCTAAGACTAAAAATCACCTAGCTACTAAAATATGAGTGGTAAAATATTTCATTTACCAAAATAAAACACCATCAAATCATGAATTTATATTTAGCATTTCTTTTAAATGAAACGCCAAACATGTGACAGGTTTCTATTAGAATTGTGAATAATCTGTGTGTGATGAAGTTTATCTTTTTGTGGTGATTACATTTTTTTTAACATTACAATTTTATGCAGGCTATTTCAGTCATATATTTCAGATGTTAAAATGTCAAACAAAATGGTAAACGCAACTTTGAATTTAATGTTTTTTTTTAACTTTATTTATAACCGATTGAATCCAGTGAATCAACAAGTCTTGTTATTTAGTTATGTCTGCATCCACCATCAAGCCACAGAAACCCACTGATAAAAGAGTCTGTCATCTCTGTGCGTAATAGACACTCTTCTGTTTCCTGATTTCACAGCTCGCCTGACGGGCACTCAGGTCTGCCGGCCTCATCTCATCCACAGCCCGGGGATCTCATGGCTGGACGGGGGCAAAGCAGCCCTGTCCGCCCACCACCACAACGCCTGGGCGGTCAGTCCCTTCAGCAAGCCCAGCCTGCACCACCCGGGCTCCGCGTCCCCCGGCGGCCTCTCCGCGGTCTACCCGTGCAGCAGCAACTCCAACACGGTCTCCGCGCCGTCGTTAACGCCGCCGTCCCACGGCAGCCCGCACCTGTACGCCTTCCCCCCCACGCCGCCGAAGGACGTGTCTCCGGACCCGGGGGCCGTGTCCCCCTCGTCGCTCACCAGGATGGACGAGAAGGACTCTATCAAATACCAGGTGTCGCTGGCGGAGGGGATGAAGATGGAGGGCTCCAGTCCGCTGAGGAGCAGCCTGGCCTCCATGGGCGCCCAGACGCCCTCCACCCACCATCCCATCCCCACGTACCCCACCTACTCTCTACCGGCGGCACACGAGTACGGCGGCAGCCTGTTCCACCCGGGCAGCCTGCTGGGAGCATCGTCTGGCTTCATGCACAAAAACAAGGGCAAGGCCCGTTCCTGCACCGGTGAGTCCACTGCAAACACCACACTGACCATCAGCACCAAAATCCAATCAAACACATCTTATACAGAGACTGTCTTTACTCTTTCCATCTTCTTCAGTCAGTGGTAACTAAAATAACACTCAAAAGAAGGTAGCAAAGGAATACACACTTTAAAAAAATCTCCCGTGACACATTATATAAGAGATTATCCTTTTTTGAGTGCAGCTTTATATCGGTTTGCTCTGTTTTTACAGGCATTGTTTAAAGTCATTGTGTAATGTGCCTGTAAAAGGATTAGTATCAGATCTCATTACATATGAACAGACCCAAACATAAACAAATAAAACGCCCATTAAAATCCAAGTCGTTTAGTGATGTTATGTCAAGCAAATATACAAGATTATTCTCACACAAAGCCTCATGAGCTGTTTTGATTATCAAAGAAAATAAAATACTTTATATCAGTTGAATGAAATAAAAGATTTTTGATAAGTGCAGTCTGAAAGATGATCTCCTGTTTTATTAAATCCTCTATAAATTAAAAAAAAAGCCACGTTAAAGTCATTTAATTTATACCATTGGCAATGTTGTAATGCCAGATTTATTTATTTATTTTTGTGATATTCTGTAAATTATATTAAATCCAGCCTATTGCGATGTTTTGTGATTTTAGCAAACCAGCTTTATGTATATTAGGAAATTGAAATATGGAAAAAATAATTGAATAAAAAATATAAGTAGCAGTCATAGGCCTAAGCCTGCCCTGCCCTGTTCTCAATCACAGAGACTGTGATAATCTTCTTTTGTTAACCGTGACTCTGTGATTAAACGTGTCATGTGGCTGCAGCACCAACACTGAGCTGGATCCAGCCCAGAGGTGTGAAAGGAAGATCCTCAGGTGCTCTGAGCCAAAACCTCAGTTTATAGGCTACAGTCGCTTCTCTGTTACAGAAGACTACATTGGCCTGATTGTTATTTGATTACAGACCAGGAGGCTTCCACCTTCTAACCCGATCATGTTTAACTAGCGTATTAGCATGGTGGGTAACCTGACCTCAGTTTAAATAACAAGTCTTTGAATGAATTATGAGCTGACATCTTAACTGACTGCACAATGTGTTTTGTTAACTTTCAAACAAATATAAAATTGACTTAATTCTACTAATCTATTTTATAAAGAGGGAATGTATAGCCCTGCTGATGTGCATATGCATCCTCAGGCTGTTTTATTCTGTTAACATTCTTTGAAAAGAAAATAGGCATAAGAAATGGAGGGTGAAGGCACAGAGAACTTACTGCAGATGGTAAAGCAAACTCTCTTATGCAAACTAAAGGAGTCAATTCAATTTCCAGCACACGCAGATGCTTAGGTACGTGGTATAAAAGCAGAAGTACATGCTGTGATCTAAAGAAATTGTACATGCACACTGTGTACAAGAACAAATCAATTCTTGTCAAAGCTGCTGATAAAATCAAAATTGGTGACGACATATATGATGATTAAATGTAACTCCTTGTTAGTAATGCTTATTAAAAAAATGTCCTATGTGTGTTTTCTCTCCAGAGGGCCGTGAGTGTGTAAACTGTGGAGCCACCTCCACGCCTCTGTGGAGACGTGACAGCACTGGACACTACCTGTGCAACGCCTGCGGGCTGTACCACAAGATGAACGGCCAGAACAGACCACTCATCAAACCCAAACGCAGGCTGGTGAGTTTCACTTGTTGTGCATGTGTGAATGTTGGATGTGGCAGTAAATTAAAAAAAAAAGGTGGAGGGGGAGAGAGGGTGGGGGGGTGCGTACAATGCCAGGAAAGTTATATTTTCCCAATCAGTTTCCGGGCATTGTATTTGTGGCTCACCTCGTGCTCTTTCAGCTCAGGCCGTTAGCAGAGTGGGACTATCTGTGTTGTTTCTGTTATCATTATCACTGCTACTTCTGATGCTGTCACTGATAGCAGGGCCGAAGCACCATCACCTTCAACTCATAGGGAAAGTTGTTGTGTGAGGTGTTTAAGTGAGGGCTGTTTTTTTTGACACACAAGGGAAGAAGAGAACCTGTCTAGTGAAAAACATGTGCCTCAAAATTTGGTGATTTTTGAAAACTTCAAACGCACTGAGAGATTGCTGTTCCCTTTTGGTGGTTGAGAAATATCTCCTGTTTATGAACAAACCATGTGAAAGTTTTGTGAAAATTCATCGTCACTAAGCTGTAGTCCTTAAGTTGACTTTTTTTAAGATTCACAATTTTCAATGGACACTAATGTGTATCAAGCAAATTTGGAAATGACTCAAGGCAAATAATCCCCACCATGCCCTGCTTCAAACATCAGTGTTGCCCAGATACAACTTCATGTCACACTCATCCAGCTGCACGATTAAAGGAGACTTCAAAAATTACACACCAATTAAAGTACATCTGAAATATTTGATCTAATTTAGGAAAATGCTTTGAAGCCGGAAAACAAGAATACAACAAATCCTTTATACCTGTAATTCAACTACAAGATTAATTTTGTTTCAGCAGCAGCTGTGATATATTTTATAATATTTTATTCCTAGATTCCAGAGATATCAATTTAAAAGGAAGGTCTCTGCAGCCTGAATGCATCCATGCAACACTGTGCATCATTTGTGTTTGCAGCAGGAGGCAGCTGTGGGATGAAGACAGTATTTGCAGAGTAAACAGACGCTGCTCATTAAATCAGTAGAGGCCTAATTAACAATGAACGACAGTGAGCTGCTACACTTTTAAACCTGGTAGTGATGGAACTGTGTTTAAAAGCTTTTATTTTGAAGAACCTACACCAGTATGACGGGATGGTTTGAGACAGACACGGGACAAGAGATGTAAAAGCGGGACTTGCTCTACATATTTAGTTTCTGCTCTTATTATGAAGCCTGGTTCACACAATAGTCTATAGGCTGCCGCAGTGTTTATTTCAGTGCCTTTTAGTCCAGGTTATAAATGCATATGCGGCCGTATATCAGGCCTGGTTTCCGTATTGCTGGGCCGGGGCTCGCTGCAGAGCTCCACAGTGGCAGCAGCCCTCCACCAGCTTCCTCTCCGGATGCCTGACCGGTCCAGATAGAGCAGCGGGGCGGGCAGCCTGCTTCCTCCTGCGGCCTCCTGACTACACACTCCCCGCCCGGGCTGTGGTGGTCAAGCTGCTCCGCTGCTGACCGAGAAACGCACCGAGCAGCGAGACACAGGCCACTGAGAGAAGTTATGGAGGCTGAGGAGTGCCTGACTAGCAACAACTCGCTCATGATATCACTATATTTATATTGGAAATACGGCTCGTTAAAAGTATATATTCAGTATATATAATTTATTTTATTCAGGCGTGAAAAATGTACCAGAACTGAGATGAAGCTGCTCCCTCATCAGTTTAGGCATTAGAGGTTCGATTTGTGAATTTTAGAAAACTAAATTCAGTGACTGAAATCCATGTGACCATTATGGCATTTAAATTCAATTCAAATAAACATTGTGTATAAACATGGTATTTAAAACAATGCAAAGTTGCGCTGTATATTGTAGATACATAGATAGATAGATAGATAGAAAGGTAGATATAGATAGATAATAGAAGCCTGAAATGTGTTTGTGTGTGTGTGTGTGTGTGTGTGTGTGTGTGCGTGTGTGCGTGTGTGCGTGTGTGCGTGTGTGCGCGTGTGTGTGTGTGTGTGTGTGTAAAATAAAATACAATAATCTTTACTGACAGCCAGACAAAACAACACAATGGACTATGGACACCTATCTTTAACATTTCCAATTTGACTTACTTTATAATAGTTAGTTGTGGCCCTAATGCCCATACTGAACTATATTCTTTAAGTTAAATGCATTCTCCAACTTGCCTTCGCTGTGTCTGCTTGTGCTGTTGACCTCTCATTAAACTCAGTCTTCATTTTCTCCACAGTCCGCTGCCAGACGAGCAGGCACCTGCTGTGCTAACTGTCAGACGACCACCACCACACTCTGGCGGCGCAATGCAAATGGCGACCCTGTGTGCAACGCCTGCGGCCTCTACTACAAACTGCATAACGTAAGTCTTCGGCCGACGTTCTCCCTCACAGGAATAGGCAGGCAGGTTGGACTGATTGTAGAAGGATAAGTGGCATGAGAGAGAAAAAGCAAGAGAAAGGAGAAGAGGAAGAAGAGAGTGAGGATTGTTTTACTCTCGGGCTCTGTTGGACTCGTTGGGGTTTTCTGTCTTTGTGCTTTATTGTTTCCCTAGCAGGCGTAATCCCCTGAGAGTCATAAAGGTTGGACTGCTGATAAGTGGGACTGCCACAAGTCCAGACTCCAAAAAATTAAGCCTCAAGGATAAATTTTAACAAGCTAAAAATGTATATTGCGATGGATAAGTCTGGTCCTGTTGTTTATTTTTCCTATTTTTAACAAATCCCATGAAATCACCAAAACCAACAATTAACTAATTCCAGTGTTAACGTGCTGTCTGTTTAAAGGTCTGATATAGCTGCCACATTGTTGCACTTGTTGACGTGTGACTGTGGTTTATTTGAAGTCATTTGCACATTCACAGTCCTGCTGCTGTCAATGCTCAGAGAACCATAAACACTGAACTCCTATTTGAGTTACGGTTGTTGAGCTTTGAGGAAGCTGTTTTCAAAGATTTACATTCTCAGTAGGAACCAGTGTGAATAGGGCCACACATTGGATAGGGTAATAGGATATTGGGGGATGAATGAATGTGTTTTGGTCTATTCAAAAAATATGTTGACAATAACAGGTGCATGGAATATTGTAAACTTAACAAAATAACTATCATGATTCATATTTGAAAATGTATTTGACTGCTAGTTCATGAAATTCATAACTTGTGGGTTTGATCACATCACTAATCTCATCACTTTTCCCCTCTGCACACAGGTGAACCGGCCTATGACCATGAAGAAGGAGGGGATACAGACACGCAACCGGAAAATGTCCAACAAATCCAAAAAGAACAAGCGGTGTGGAGACAGCTACGAGGAGTTTACCAAATGCCTGCACGACAAGGGCTCCCCGTTCAGCGCCTCCTCTCTGGCCGGACACATGTCCATGGGCCACTTGCCACATTTCAGCCACCATGGACACATGCTCCCTACACCCACCCCGATACACCCTTCATTTGGCCACCCGCACCACTCAAACATGGTGACGGCCATGGGCTGAGGAGGCGAAGACGGGGCTTAGCTTCGAGCTACTTTGAGAACCTGAAACAGTTTGATGAAGGGGGTATGAGGGTCTCACCAGAGGACAGGGAGGACAATGTTTGACATATGGTTGGTGCGTCTACATCTTGACTGTCTCCTGATTGGTTATGCCACTGGTATGTCGGAGAAAAGATGTATCATGGGAGGAGAGGACCTTTTTACTTCTTATCTATCTAGGTACCTATTTTGATGGAGGAGGATTGTGCCTCCTGTCAGACACGTCATCACACCTCGTAGATCTCCTCTCACCGTCCCCGCCGACGCCCTGAGTGTCTGCAGTGAGGCTCAGTGTGTGCTGAGCAGGTTTATATAACTGTGAATATTGTAAATGTGTTCGACAGAGGGGGAGGTGGGGGGAGGTCCCAGACAGAGTAATCCCCTTCACAACATTTAACGAAAAAGATGCTGGATTTTTTTCCCACTGGACAATTTTAAAAATGAATTTTCACAAAAGAAACTAGCAAACAACAAAGGTTTATGGATCCCAATTTGACACTGTTTATTTTAATTATTGTTATTATAATAATTATTGTTATTCAGATAATTTATTTTTACTGCCTTCTCTTCTTTGAATATATCATTTGAATCATAATATGGATAATGTTATCCCAGTTATGAATATATTTCTAGCTGAAGTGCTTTGTCTGAGCTGTCAACATTTATACTCATAAGAAATAAAGAGATTAAGTTCGTTATCCAGTCTGTTCCGTCTATTCAATATCAAACATGTAAGTCTCTGAAATAAGAACCGCTTCAGTGGTGTTCACATTGATTATTGTACTGTATTTGATTTGAGAGACACAAGAGGTGAATGTATGTTACACAGTCAAACTTCATGAGGGCACTATTGCAAGATCACTTAAATGAAAGATATAGTAATAACTTTTAAATTCATTACACAGTTAATGATCTTATGGTAAAAATATGCATCAGAGGCTCTGTATCTTTTCCTGTGTCCTTATTTTTCTCTGGATCGAGCGTTTCATAGTTTTTTGTGTGTGAACCATTTTATCCTAATATTGCTCCACAATATCTTTGCATCCCCCTACTGTGTAAATGCACCCAACACTTCTCCCACCCTGCCCATCAGAAAGCACAGGTTTGTAATCGTAAAAATATGCTGGCTAATGTTGTTATTAAAAACATGTAATTAGCAGTAATGACTGTGAAAACTTATTTTTCTTGCAGGATTCTACAATCATAGAGAAGTCATGCCCGATAATCGTATATTAACATCGGATCATGTATATTTATGTGACTTTTAGTTTTTCTCTCAGCTCCTCTGACCGTTTTGTACCATCAGCTTGTTTCAGTTTTGTGTTGAACAGCGTTTTGCTCTCACAGCATTGTGGTTAGCTGCAGCTGTTTTTAGTGGAAAAGCTTTAAAACTCGACTCTACACTCTCTACTCAACATCAAACAGCTGACAGACAAACTTAGCCACACTTTAAACATACTGTACTGGAGCATTTAGCACATTTGGAACACACACAACCCCTCCCTGTATGTTAGTGGAGACTAAAAGCAGGTCAAATGGAATGAATATTGGACCGGAGCACGACTGCAAATGAACACAAATGGTGCTCCCTGTCTGACTAATAAGTAAATATGCAACCTCTTGCAAACAAGTTGGTCATATCAACAAGGAGGGTGACATGCAGTTGTTAGTTTTACAGCATATTTCGGTTTACCTCCCAAAATGGGTTTTTACAGACAAGACCAGAAAAAGAAGAGCAGTGTAACATTTTTAATGGATAAAGTTCCCTTCCGAGTTTTAATAAATTTGTTCCCTGACCAATCCCAGCCAATGTTCAACAGTTTGTTTACTATATCCAAGTTTTTATTTGAATTCGCACCAAATTTAACACACTTTTAAATATCAGTCTCATAAATGTATTAGTTTTTTCATCAAGATCTTTATTCCCTGGAATACATTGTGGAATCGTCCATTTGTACAGATTTGACCCAAACCAGAATGAGTTCTTCCTTACCCCATGGTCAATCATTTCACCAACTTTTGTGGAAATCTCTTGAGTAATTTTTTTTGTAAAAATGTTCACAAACCACCTAACCAAACGAAGGACAGAGGCGAAAGGATAAACCTCCTTGTTTATTTCCTCTCCTTTCAGAACAGCCTTTGCAGAATAGATGTCAAAAGTGTACAGTATCAGCGGAGTTAAATAACCCCTCACCCTTGTTGACATGAACACCCACTTTCTAACAAATAGGTTACTTCACCGGTCAGGGGAGATTAGTGCTGTTGACAGAAATTGAGCCAGTTGAGCCATATGTTCCCGTTACTTAACCAGTTGCATCTGCTCGTTGGATAATACTCTTAGGAAATAGTCCCTCTCATTGTCAGCCTGGTGCATGAGGCTAATCCCACAGTTAAATAAGACAAATCTTAAAAGACCAGAAGAGCTTATTTTTTCACAATTTAACCTAGTTGCTTCAAATTGTGTAACTAACACCTGTGTTATATATTTCTTATATTGTTTGTTTAAAAAATCAATTATCAGACCTGATCTGGCTTGAGGTAGATGATTCATCACTGTAAGCATCCCATCTAGTTTAGGGTTGAAATTGTCACTGTGACATTGTCAATTACCTATTTCAAGTTGATATAAAACCTGTGGATGTTGATTTTAGGGTATGGAAGGAAAACGCTAAGTGTGGTATTATTGGTAAGATTAAAAAGAGCTTGAAAGTCACACTCTCAATATTTCAACTACTAAAGAACAAAGTTAGGGAAACGGTTAAGGTTATTTGTTAAACAGTCTGTGACACAGATTCAAGTTACACAGAGTTGGTCTGTGAGTGCAGGAGTTCCTCAGAAAGCTCAGGAACGTCGCTGCCCCGGAGCTCCAGCAGCGAGCCCGGAGATGACACACTTTTCAGGGTCAATCCAAATGCAGCCTGCAGCCTCCTCTCAAAACTTCGCTGACCTCTCACCGTGGAAGCACTTACTCTGTCATTCTCCCGGGCCCTCCCACAGACTTATTCACAGACCCTTTTAAAATGTCACCTTCTCCACCGAAATATGACAGGATGAAAGAACAAGAGATTCCCTAATGAGGAGATAAAAAGCAGGCGAGTCCCTTTGAGTTGAACCTCTCTGAGGAGGAAGGGTTTGGGGACTAGGTGGGCATCTTAAATCAGCTCTCGAGTGAGATTTACGGCTTTCACCTTTGCATAAGTACCTACTCCTTGGAGCATTTGTTTTTCTACCAAACTCAATTAATGTAATCAAAACAAAGTCTGAATGGACTACAGGGATGAGTTAGCAGAGAGATGGTGATCGAGGAGATGAAAGTGGAAAGGAAAGGGAAGATGTCACGTAATAATGATGATGAGCGAGGACGTCCATATAAAGTGGAATCGTGGAAGTATACAACTAATTTTGTTTGCATCGTTTTATGACTAAATGAAGGTCCAACTATAGTGGCTTTCCAATCAATTAATGGCTTAATGCCCCAAAATATCCCAAATATAGGAAGATGAAAAATGTGTGTTGACAATCCTCATGAAGTTAACTGGGACAGTTACCTAATATTATCAAAGACATTCAATTTGGCAGAAATGTTTGAATTGTCCAGTTGTCATAAAATGTAAAGCCGGTTATCTAACAGTGACAGTCTGTTTAAATACAACATATTTAAAAAAAACGATTGATACAACCAATCAAGCTTTTGTCCACAACTATATTCTGGAAAAACATGTGCTGATTTGCGGAGAACAAAGTAAATCTTTGTCCCTGGGTAACTAAGAGACAAATGAACCTATGACATAGTCTCTCAACAACATGGCTTCTCACTTCACTCTTGAAGGACCAGGGGAATTGAGATGTGTCACATCTGCACCCATGGGATTCAGTGCTCTGTAACAATCTGGGGCGAGCTTCTGTGAGATCTGGGTTGGTTCAAAGTCTCTGCTGTGATCTCAAGAGGACCAGAATACACACAAATAGTAAGAGGGGAGAGAAGCACAGGCCTCCTATCCCTGATCCCCAGAATAAATGAAAGAATCTGTTGTGTCCCAGAGGAGAAAAATGTCAATGACATAACTTTCAGAGACAGTGAACACACTGGCATAAACACAAGTGTGGATATGGACATCTTCTAGTTTCAACCATGATTATTAAACACCTGGCAGTGCACACTCCAGCAGATGCACACACTTCACAGTCACACACACTGTGAATGTAGAGCGGGCTCTCCAGAAAAGCTAGAAAATGCCGACACATGGTGCATTCTTTCAAAAAGTGAGACACCAAAGAAAAGTGGGACACCCTCCAACCACCCGATCCACGACCAAGTACAAGTCTCTTTCAAACTGCCTTTCTTCTCCTGTCTGAGGCAGACAAATTCATCCCTCTTGTCTCCAAACAATCACCTCTTTTCTTCTGCCTGTTGCACCAATGAAAGAAGGAGGGAGGGTCCAAGAGAGAGAGAGGGAGGAGGAAATGCATCTGCTCCACAGAGCTATACTGTAAGCACCAGGCTAAAGTCCTGTGTGTTAGGGCCCCAGGGACTGGGCGTCTGGGTCCCACTATCTTATAACACAGTTGACAAAAAGCCCAGGGCTCTGCCCTCAGGAAATCTGAGAGGCGGGGTATCTAGGCCGGGAGGGAAGAGCTAGGGAAGGAGGGACAAAACATCCAGGTACGTTGCACCTACACTGGCCTATATACTCTCAGTTGACATCTCACTGGGTTGATCTAGCCAGTAGAGTCTCACAATAACTCCTCCGTGAAGGTTGAAAAAGATGGTGATTCAACTGTTGAGTGTAGGCTGTGGTGCAACTATATGATCATGCAGTAGTGAATTAACACCTCTTTAACACAGTTTTATTACAAACTGAACATTATAACTTTAATGAAGTAGGATTTTTTGTAGAAATACTGTACTCGATTGCATTTGTTTTAGCTAAGTGCACCGAATAAGCTGACAACTAGGTGTAGGTGTAAAGTCCAGGGTAAGGATGCAACAACTCATGTGTACATGTTGTTCAACATCAGATGAATTTGTTTGTAGTTGTTTCAAACGGCCACTCTCCAAGATGGTGCTAACTCATAACTTAAGTTTCTGTCCAAATTTAGCACAGAAAATGAGAATCATGATAATTCATGGATCCAGTAGCAGGACGTAGATTGTGGCAGAATGAAGCAAGAGATTTTCAGGTGAATTGGTGCAGCTTGGGAAGTTAAGGAGGGCGTGTGCCGGACCATTGTAGTGAAGAGGGACACAAAAGGCAAAGGTTTTGATTTACAAGTTGATTTATGTTTTGACTCTCACCTATGGTCATGAGTTTTGGGTAGTAACTGACATAACGAAATTGCAGACACAAGAGGACAGAATTAGTTTCCTCTGCTGGGAAGCTACACTCCCTCAAAGAGGTAGGGCAGGGAGCTCTAATATCTAGGGGGAGTTCAGACTAGGGTTGCTGCTCTTTTGCAACATAAGGAGTCAGTTGAGGTGGTCCGGGAACCTCCTAGGCAACTGAAATTGAAAGTTTTTAGGGCACTGGTAAACCACTGGGTAGATTCAGAACACTCTGGCGAGATTATTCACGCCATCTGGCCTAGAAACACCTTGGGATCTCCTGTAAAGAGCTGGAACAAGGAAGATGCTGTTTCTGCCATGACTCAATATGCGACATAATGAATGGAGGGATGGATCCTGCAGTCAGGCCCCATTAATCCAACGCACACGAACAGGATGCAAGGAGATGTCATCATTTTAAAGACCACTATTCAAAAAACATGGCAAACATGACAGAAACCTGGCATTTATGTTTTCAAGTAATTACAAACTACTTGCAGTTAGTGACTCGTCAGAATGTGTGTTTCATACGGTTGTCAAGCTCAGAAATATCTACAACGCAGTCTAGATGCAAAGACACACACACTCACACAAACACACACACACACACACACACACACAAACCAACAATGCACTTACTACAGACTTATTATGTTTTGGTATGATAAGATTCGACAGATAACAACACAACGATGTGACACTAGTGTGCACACAGTTAGCAGAAGGTCCCTGGACACCTCTGTTCCATCTCGCCGTGGGATTTAACCATTTTATTTTGTTGTATTATCACATCAGCTGTAAGTGAAGCTTTCACTTGGGCCCACACCCTTCCACTATTTACACACAGTTATGTTTCACTTTCACTACAGTGCCATAAAAATGCAATTTTTCTGCATCTGGCAGAGTCAAACTGAGACACTACTTTTCTTTGCTTTCAACACTGATTTGCCTCTTGTGCCTCGAACGAATTGCAGTGTCCTGTGATTGCCATGTGCAGGACTGCCTGAGAGAGTGGAGATAATCATTTCTAGGGATTTATGCTGTATGCCAAGTGTCTCCGTTGTTGATGTTGCCTCTCAGCTGACCTTACAGTGACCTGCAGAGCATAAAACAGCCCAAAGCAGGGGCCCCTTTGGCTGGAGACCAAACACTGGGGAGAAACAAACGCAGAATGAGTGAACAAGACGAAGAGAGAAACAAGACGGTTACTGCAGCGCAAGAATAACAATACAACAGACAGAAAAGAAAAGCTGTCTGAGAGAAAAGCAGAGAATCTGTAAAAGAAGCAAAGAGTGTTTTGCGGCTCTTGTTTGCTGATGTCCAGGAGAGAGATCAGGTCATCTTCAGCAGATCTGAAAAGTGTTAGAGGCTCAGTATTAAATCCCAGCAATGACGTACTCCTCATATGAAGCAACTGCAGCACAAATGTCCCCAGGCAGATCACAGCTCGATATCACACTGAGAGCACTGGAAATGACTGCAGTCAGAACTGATAATGAGCTAAATATGCAAAACACACACATACGCACACACACACATACACAGGCAGGATGACATGCGCAAACTTCTAAAGCTTTGATTCCCCCTCATAATCGCAAAGGTATCCTGATGTGACATGTGTGTCGCTATCTGTCTCTTTTCTCTCTGTCACCCCACTTTTTTTATTTGAGCTGATTGTCTTTTTGACAAGTGCACCTCTTATCACCATTCACCATCAAGCTGCTCTTCATTTCCTCTCCTTTTTATTGCCTTTTTCTTCTAAAAGAAAAAGTATGTGTCTCTTTAACCCTTCCACCACCCTGCTGAGCTGTATCAGACATGGACCGACTTATTTATTCAGCTCAGTTACTCTCTCATCAATAATTGTAAACGTTTTTGTTTTTTTTAAACCTCTCACATTTCAGAGTGAGAAACACACAAACAATCTCATATTGCCTCAAAAGAACTGCAGTTTTCTGAGAAACACATCAGTTACAGTAACTTTCACACACTCAGGTGGGGCGAGGGATGGAAATCGGGCCAAGAGAAACTGGAGACATGGATGTGAAGAGAAAAAGAGGTGAAGTGAAAAAAGAAAAGAGTCTGACGGACATGGATCTGCCTCACCTGTAGCTTCTGCAGCAGCTTAAGTGTACATAACCTAACTGAGCCCCCCCCCCCTCCCAGCACAATCGCTGCTCTGTAACCATTTCCACCCAGCCTCCGCCAGCTTCTTCACATCTTTTATTTCACTGCTATTGTAGTAGTGGCCTAAACACCCTGTTGTATTGTTCCTTATACAGCCCCGGTATAATGAGGCTGTTTTGTCACCTCCAGAAGAGACGTTTTATGCAGACAGAAATCACTGCAGGCGATTGCAGCTGCTACAACTCAATGAGCCCACAGACAATGTGTGTTTCCTAAACAGTTTAACGTCATTGAGGGCCACACACATACAAAAACAAACACACACACATGCACACACACACAAACCATAAAGACTTAAAAAATAAAAAAAGTAAAAGTCAATATTTATGTGTCACGATCTAAATAGATTTGCACAGATATAGATTTTTGGGGAATGTACATTACATTTTGTATAGTATGTAGTAGTAGGGACGTGTTTAAAAAGAAAAAATGCTCCATATTAATTTTAATACTGGTCTTCTATTATTGCATTACATGCTTGTTTTCAAAATCTCAGATTTTAAACCCTTTTGGCTCCAATACTGCGTTGTAGTAGAGAAATCATTGTTACACAAATAATTATTTAGTTTGAGAATGAAATATCTCTGTGCTCAATAAATGTATGTATAAGTTTGCCTTTGTCCGGAAAATCTTGTGAAATGTATCACAGTATCAAACTTGACCTGTTATGCTCCCCGAAGACAGTAACTAAATACACCGTTATTCAATAAAATACCTAAACAAATATATAAATACACCTCTAGGATTACAAGTAAAAAGAGTAAAACACATCAAATCAACACATATAGACAGAAACCATGCATGTTCTCATTCACACATTAGGGCATTTTAGATTCAACTAACAAACATATCTTGCATGTCTGTATCCTGTGGTAAGATTCATCAACTTTTAGCCAAACAGTAATTCAAGGATGCGTTCAAATGAAAAGTGAAGCAAATCTTGCACCATTTACCCAAATGTGACCACTGGATTGTTTGTATTGATACTCCCCCAAACAGCTAATGTAGCCATGCAGACATTAGCTGTAAGCTAGCTAGCAAAAGAGTGTAGCTGAGCGGTTATGTTCCCCCGGTCTCTTTCATATCTAAACATGTTTGAAGCAGATTCATAGCCATGGGATATGCATGAAATATGTGGTTCTAGAAGAAAAATGTATATGTTTGTATATTCGCGTCAATTCACATCGCCCTGGGCCTATTCAGAATCTCTTTGTTCTATTGATTTTTAATGCTTTTTGTTTGATTTATGACTAAATTTGCTTCATGTTCTATCTGAACATAAAGTAAGTCTATGGTGTTCTATTAGCAACACATTGGTCTCAGATACTTCTATGGCTAGCTTGGTTAAGAGTAAACCTCACAGAAAAACTGAGCTGACAAATTACACATAAATAATCAACTTTAATAAATATGCACAAAATGCCCCAACAAAGATATTTGAGGAGTCAATGCTTCCTTGGTCACACATCCAAAAATAATGCTGATATTTTTTATTTCACAACTATTGCTATGCTACTACTGGTGTACCAGTCGGCCTGCATGGTTAGTATGCCCCTTAAGTGCAATGTGAAACCCAAACTCACAGAATCAAATGATAGCAATGTAACGAAGACATGAACGTTGGTACAGACCTTCAAGTGTGAAAATACTATTATTCAACATGGAAGTATTTTTTTCTCCAAAGTCAGGGCAACTTGACATAACAAGAAACTATTAAAACGTTCTATACAATAAGAGCAGAAACTGCGGAATTGATCTAGAATTATAATGATTTCTAAATCAAGTCCTTGTTTGGATTTGTTCTCTTGACCGAGTCAGATAGCATCTGAGCAGCCTCCCTCTGTGCTGCACCACCGCATCATGAGCGGAGCCGTGTGGGGGCTAGGAGACTGGTTTTAGTACAAAGTTTTCACTGTGTGGCAGACAGACCTCAACCATTGTGAGGACCCAGGAGTCAGTGTGGGCCAGAGCCCAGCCAGTCACATCAGTCTAACACACTGATCTTTACGATCAAAGACAATCACATGCACAAAATCCAATGTCAAAGACAGATAAGACAATAAGAAATGTTTTTTACAGAAAAGAAGAGGCACTCATGTGAGTTACGGTCAAACATGTGAACACAGACATTCACTCTGAGATTTTCACACAGTCCTCCTGCTCATACCTGAGTGTCCAGAGTGTAAGGAAATCCACCTGTCTCCTCTAAACTGGATCTTTTGTGAAATAAATATGATCAAAGTGCTCGCTTACACCCTCTTATTGTGCTTTTTATTGTCATTTAAGAAAATACTTCCTTCATGAGCCACTGCCCCAGGTCATATATGAGGACAATGCTGCTCAGATTGCCGTGACAACCCAGCCATGGAGATTCGGCACAATCAATGTGGATTGAGTGACACTGTGAGGTTATTAGTCCATGTTCTGAAACCTCAACCTGCTCACCCTCTCCGCTCCACACGGACTATAAATTACACCTTTTACTGTGCTGCGCTCCTGTTACACCTTCATGACTGTAAGTACTGTATGTAACTGTGTCACATAACACACTTTTCATTTCAGCACAAGCATTTTGCATTAAAATACTTTTTGAAGATAGAAGACCTCAATAGCTGCCAAATATAAAACTCAGAACCTTTATCGTCTATATAACCACTGTTATGAATTCATATAAGTTACTGCTTTTATCTAGAGTAAGAATTCATCTTGGATTCTTCATGTAAAAATGTGCAAAAGTCACATTTTATTCAGGAAGATTAATGTTACTCTCACTAACAGGCAAAATCAGGAGGATATTCAGTTTAACTGTGACGTATAAAAAACATGTTTTTTTGATGGATGTTTCTTGACATGCAGCATCAACGTACTTAACAACTTAGCTTTTACAGAGTTTATACTTTTGTGCTTTTACTTTGATAGTAAAAGATAACTGAAAAAAGTTCAAAACACAGTTCACTGGGCCACAATTGAGAAAAAGAGGCGTGGTGTGGGTGAGTGCCTAACCTGAACCCTACATGCTCCACCCTCTGGATTCTACAGATGAGGTAGAATTTCATATAAGGATTAAAATTGACTTCAGCTTCACACTTCACAAAGTAACTTCCTTTATATAATGACTGCCGTCAAGATAGGGACTAATTGATGAATTACCAATCACTTTTTTAACCTATGAAAGTCTGATCTCTGCCGACAGGGGGTATTTAATTTCTATCATTGCTGTTTGACCCGAAATAAGACACAGTGAACATTGAAATGTTAATATTTGCAACTTTTCAATAGATTACTACAGTGAATAGTGTATTACTGGCTCCAGCACCTCTGAAACCCTTAAAAAGCAGTTTAGATAAAAGATGGAAGGATGGAGAGAAATGTATGCTCCAGGAGCTAACATGGTTCAATTGTTCTGAGGTAGTTCATTAAACCGTTCTCATTATATTGTCTAATCCTATGCACCACGCTCCTTTCGAAAATGTTATAAACACTTTTAATTACATTTTTTGGGCCAGTTGATGTCATTGCAACCTAAACAACATCCTACATATTATTTAAATGGAAAACCCAGCAAACAGATAATTGGCAAATTTATTCATCTAGAAGCAACATTATCATTCATTTGGATTCATGTGTCTGGCTACCTGCTGAATGAAAGTCCAATGTTCTCGTCTGTCTTAGCCCTGCGAGTTAACCTCAACAGTAAAGTTACTTTAAAACCAAAACAATGTGCTGCTAAAACACGGATTTGAGGATGGAAAATAACAAGTGATTAGTAGGATATTGTTGTTGTTTATTCCCCTGACTTGGCATTGTTTTTCCTTGACAGAGCTAACCTGATGTGTCAATCAAAATTCACATAGAATTATTCGCCTCAACAGAGGATTCATTACATTACATTACATTATGCATTCTGAAGTATAATTACAGACATGTTTTTGACAGCCTGAAGCACCAAACACATGCGTGTGTCATGACATCACACCACCGGTTCACCTTTCATTCTGCAGTTTGGCTGATCTTGTTCTTTCTTTCATACAGACTCTATTGTGTGGGCAAGCAGGACACATACAGTACACCTCGCAAACACAGACACACACAATCATTCAACTA
This sequence comes from Limanda limanda, assembly GCF_963576545.1. NCBI lineage: Eukaryota > Metazoa > Chordata > Actinopteri > Pleuronectiformes > Pleuronectidae > Limanda > Limanda limanda. Next base: position 10,112,140 of record NC_083639.1, read on the forward strand.
CAAATGACTGCAGGGCTTCTGAGGAGTGTGTGTGTGTTTGTGTGTTAGTGTGTATCTGCATGCATGTGTGTGTGTGTGTGTGTGTGTGTGTGTGTGTGTGTGTGTGTGTGTGTGTGTGTGTGTGTGTGTGTGTGTGTGTGTGTGCGTGTTTGTGTGTGTGTGTTTGTGTGTGTGTGTGCATCTGTGTGTGTGGGGGACACAGTTCCGTGAATTTCTATAACAGGAAGCTGGGCTGGAGTCAGCCGGCACACTAAGGATGCTGGGACGCTTGAGGCCTTGGGTCCCAACAGTGGGAGAGATGTGGAGAAGTAAGAGGAAGTCAGCATCAGCACATTTAGCAGTTTATTAACTTATATGAGGGGTCACCAACCTTTTTGAGACTGAGAGCTACTTCGAAGGTACTGAGTAGTATGAAGGGCTACTTGTTTGATACAAAGTTCCTGAATAACAAAGTTGCACAGATCACCTTTTAATATTAATAATAATATATGTGAAGAGACTGTCTGATCACGTCAATGTTAATAATTCCTCACAATAATTATTAACAATGATTTCCACAACAGTGATGGTAGGAAACAGATATATTAAAACATGCAACATTTATTTCTGTTAATCTGTTTCAACTTTACTTAAATTCAACTTAATTGAAGTACTTTTGGTGACATTTATCACTACATTCCTCCATCAGTCTGTACTTTTTCAAAAATAGAGAAAAAATAAATTAAATTATAATCACTTTGTTACAACGATGAAAAAGCTCAACCAAAACGAACACATGCATGTGACTGGGGTGTAATGTTTCTAAGTGTCTTCTTAATTTGTTGGGTCTCATACTGTCAGCTGCCAGAGTTTTTGGACCTAAAATACACACTGGTCTCTCCTCATGTCCTCCTTCATTCACTGTGAACCCAAGAGCAACCATCTGGTATGAGTGAGGTAGTGGCGGTTTTAATTTAAAATTTCATCTTTTAATATAAGTCAGGCTACCCCTGACTTATATCAACCAGGCAGGTAAATAATTATTACAAAACTAAGAATTTTGGCATTGACTTGGTACCAAGTATGGGTTTTAGAGTTTTAGAGCCGCTAAAAAAAATTGGAAATTCTGTTGGCCAAGTTTATGTTTGAAAACTCTGCTGCATTTTAGCCTGTGCTTCCTGTGTACACAAGCTTTCTTTATTTTACACAAGCATCCACATGACCAGCGTATTCTATTCAATTCAATTCAATTTTATTTATATAGTGCCAAATCATAATATGCATTATAAAGGCACTTTAAAGTAGAGGGTCGAGACATTAGAAAATTATAGAGAAAGCCAGCACTTCCCACAATGAGCAAGCACTTTGGCAACTGTGGAGATAAAAACCTCCGGCAGAACCAAACTCAATGTGGGCGGCCATCTGCCTCGACCAGTTGGGGTGAGTGGAGAAAAATGGGGAAGAGAGGAGAGGTGTGTGGAAAGGTGGGGTGAGAAGAGAGAGAGAAGAGAGAGACCAGGAAGAGTTGTGTAACCATTATGTTTCAGTTCTGACAGACTAGTATACTAGGGGGTCACATGATCTGCGTTTTCAGGCTTGTTAGTATGGACGGGGAGTAAAACTGATACCGAGCCAAACCCTAACGAGGACAGAGGTAGTAGTAGTATGGATGCAGGCTAAAACACTGCAGAGCTTGGATTCAAATTGGGCGAAATGGTGGCGAGACCTGACTGAATGACGGCACACGTCCTCTGTTGAAACGAAAACAAGCTCCACCTCAGGTCACTTCATCTCCCTCACACCCTACTAATCCTTTAATGACAAACCAGTGAGAGCGAGAGTCAACACACAGGATGAGAGAGAGAGTGTTGACAACAGGGGGCAACAGACTGGGTCAAAACCTGGGATGAGGGCTGGACCATGTACGGGAGGTAACTGAAAACGTCTATGGAAAGTAGCTGAGGCCTGCTCTAAAAGTAATTTACGTCTCTCTTGCTCGCTCTGCTCACATATACAGTAACACAGCTGACTTCAAGACTGCACCTCAGAGAAATAGACAGACCTCCGTTCATTTGGCAAAACTAGCGACTCACTTCTACGTTGAGGTAATGGAGTTTTCTGGACCACATAGAAAACACAGCGTCAACTATTGATTATTCTCAATATTGCTACAGCTTCCATTAAATACAGCAAATGAAACAAAGACAGCGTTTATTTGAGTGTGAGTTGTTTTTGCGTCTGCGCGACTGTTTGAGTGTTTCTGTTGCATGTGTGTGTGTGTGTGCGTGTTATGTTCAGATTAATACTCCATTGTGACTAGAGAGGGAGGGCAGCGGAGGATCATGTGACGAGAGTCAGACTGAACCCGGCGCCTACACACTTCTCAGGGGTCATGCAGGGGTCGTCATGTGGCTACTGTCCCCACTGCCAAATATACACACACACACACACACACACACACACACACACGCACACACACACACACACACAAAAACAGAATGCATACAAAAGCACTCAAGCACACGGAGTACAGTTACAGTTAACAAGCATACTGTACATCGACGCAAATGCACAAATTAGGATCACAAATGTGATGAAAGAACAACCCAGGGCTAATTTCCACATGATGTCAAGCCCGTAATTTATATATAAGACACGTGTCTTATTATCACCATTACATGTATTCTCGTTATTTGAGCCACACATAACTCATTTACTCTTTTGTCCATTTCCACTTCTACGACCACGACCAATACTTTGTTTTCCCCTCTCTCCTCTTTTTCCTAAATCGTGTAACCAGATATTCCCATGTTCCGCCTTCCTGTGTGCAGCATTATACCGAACCATTAGTCATATCAACTCAGTTCAGACTGCGGGATGGGGAGATCAGTGGAAGGAGACATCAGGGAAATGACGGAGAACAAGTGAGACAGGGGGAAAAATATTTAGCATGGAGTAAAGAGAGACATTATTAAGGGAGAGAGGAGAGAGGTGGTGGATCAGGTTTCTGTGTGTTTTCATGTTCATCCCCCCATTACAGTAATGTGCCGGGGCCACTTAACTAATGCATGAAAGCACTGATACCCACAATAAACAGCATCACACAATGAATTAAGAGTATGAGAGGCAGAGAGAGGGGCAGTGAAAACTGTAGACTGTGCATACTTAACCCCTCTCCTATCTTCCTCTCTCTAAACACACAGTAAGATGACTAACTTCATTACCCTCCCCATTCCTCTTAGTGAGCGCAGCGAATTGAAACCTAATTACCACAACAGAGACAAATTAAAAGCTTTTCCTCTCAATGGCTGCAATCCATCTCCTGACAAATGAACAGCGCCGCTTCCACTGTGCTCCCGCTCGCCGTCTCCCTCGCTGCATTCAGACGTCTTCATTCATGCTTTGCACACGTCTTATCAAACTCAAATGAAGCTAGAGTTTTGATAGCAGCGGCACACTATCCCGTTTCTCTTTATAGAAATCAAGATTTATACAGTATCTGGGATTTAAGAAGAAAAACAATTCGGCCAGATCTGATTTGTTATTTAATAGACTTGGTGAAACAATTTGTAGCTTTCTAACACCTAAAGAAGAGATTACACTCCTCTATTGCTTCCCATCTCCAGTCCTCCAGTCATATGTCAGGCAATCACACAGCAGCTTAAGTTGTGTTATGTTATGTATAGACAAGCTAATAGTAAATGGTCTGTATTTAAATAGCTTATTTTTGATGACCACTCTAAGCGCTTTACAGGATTGTTTTTGCCATTCACTTATACAGACACACACACAGACACACAGGCACGTTTCTCTCTAGTTGTGAGGACACTCATTGACATAATGTGTTCCATAGCCCCTTACCCTAACCTTAACCATCACAAGTAAATGCCTAACCCTAACCTTAACCTAAACCTAATTCTAACCATGACACTAAAACAGAGTCTTAACTCTCAAACAAGCCTTTGAAATTGCGAGGACCAGCCAAATGTGTCTTATCAATGATGGTATTGAAGAAAAATTGGCCCTCACAACTATAGAAAGACATGCACATACACACACACATTCATACACTGCATCTATGTGCAGCACTCTCTCTATGAGAAGGGGCCATTTTGGGGTTCAGTATCTTGCCCAAGGATACCTCGGCATGCAGGATGGGGACGAATGGGATCGAAACGGATACCGTCTGGTTAGAGGATGACTGCTCTACCCTATGAGACACAGCTGCCACATGTAAACAAACTTATGCAAAATATTGATCAGATCTAGATCAGGGGTCCGGTCCAGGATTTGTTTTTCACATTCTTTAACATTGTGAGATAGGACAATTTCAACAATTTCCATGTTATCTAAAAAAAATGTCATGGATCTTGATGAAAGAAATCAGGCCAGTTTAGGTGAGTGTGTGTAGTTTGGTGCTTCTCCAAATAGAAATCCGTATCAAGTTAATTTGAACGTGTTTTTTTCTGTTGGGCCTTAGCGGAGGTATACTCTCTCTGAGTTCAATTTTAATTTCCTTTAAATGCTTTTCATACTATAAAGAATGCAGGATCAGATTTAGAATTGCTTAAAGCAAATAGTGACAGAATACTCTCAACAGCAATAGATTTTAAATTTTGGATCAGGGCTTTTTATCTTACTATTTATAGCAAACAGATGATAATGTTGGTCATAGAGAGGGACTGAAATATGTAAGGACAGAGATACATAAATAACCTAAAAGATAAACAATAGGCACAGTAGTGTAGACAAGGCCTTAGTCAGTGTGTTTCCTCAAGTGTCCGTTTCGTTCCTTTGAGTCGTGCGTAATTTCTTTCCTCTTCTAATTCTAAGACATTTAACCTTAACATTTTCTCACCTTTGTCTGTTGGACTGCCTTGTGTACCGAGCTTTTGCCTCTATTAAAGACACTTACTTTACTCAAGCCTCTAACTGTAAGTAGAGCGTATGAGCCAAGAATCGTGCCCGATCTTGTCACACATTCACATGCGATTAATGGTTCTAACAATCATCAGCTTATCCATGAATGTCCATCACAGCAAAGTTATATCTATCAGTGTGAACTCAGTGGAACAGAACTGAAGCAGTTTTACATAAAAGTACTTTACGCAGACATCAAGCGGCCTTTTTCCAAAATAAATCTCTTGGTAAGTACAAGAGAATTTAAGAAAAAATGATGAAAGTGCAGGTTAGTGTAAGACTTGGCCAGGGCTTTACTGTAATCACCATTCTACTATCTGTCCGGCTGTAATTTGCACTTAGTAATTAATAATGGCATGTATCAGTTGGGGATCAGATGTTTTGGGTTGTGGGAGGGTATCCTTAATCCAATGATGTCTTCTTATAACAGATAGCACAGGCTCCCAGACAGCAAGGTTATCAGACCGGCTCTCTGCTCACGACAACCTAATGGAGATCGCACAAGATTGCGGCTCACAAATTCACTATTACCGCTATGTTCTCCTATCTTTTCTTGTCTGTGGTATTTCTACTTTTTTACAGAGGGATTTCTCACTGACTTATAGGAAACAGCCACTGTCACCGATGATTCCAGGAACAAAGACACAAAGCTCGCTCTTAACCCAACACATTCCAGTCAGCCAGTCCTCATTGTGCGGCACAAAACAAAGATGGTCAATGGAAAGCTGGTTTACGACGAGATTCCATCTGATTGATTTACAATGACTCAAACCATTAAAAACAACCATTGCTAATACATGCAAAGTGTTCTCCTCTGTGAGATTGCAAATGCCCCATCTTAAAATGTATGGTTATCACATGGAGGGCAAAGTGCTCTTCATTTAAAACTCTTTATCACTAGTCAATCACCGCAGAACGGGTTTGGATTGACGACAGATCACTAGTGCTCGGTCTGCAGGTACTAATGCCATTACTTTCCTGCTGGTTCCATCTCTGTCTGTCCATCCTAATCCATTTAGACACAATGAAACAGACCCAGAGGAACTCAGCAGTGGAGCCCTTATAAAGCATATTTACAAATTTCACCTAAGTCTCTGTCACCAAAGTCGTTCTGTTTCTTTATAGTATGTGCTATTATAAAGTCCAGAAAGTAACAGCGAGTCATATTTTGTTGGCACGGCTTGTGGTTGATTGACGCAGATATGGTATCTTCCACTGACCTTGTGCATCCCATTACTCCTCCTTCCTGCTGCATCCGGCTCTCTTATCTGCTTGCTCCCCTGGGAGATGCTTGTAACGGCACTTTCTAGCATCTGTCACACGGTGAATGAGTGATGGTGCCTGCATTTAAATGACTCTCAAAGACCTCAAACAGGTCCCAAAAATAGTGTGGAGTTAGCATGTTTTAGCACAAAATCCAACAGACAGGATTTGCAAAAGACGACTGGACGTATCTGGATTTGGGGGTGGATCCACTTTCTTTAATATTGCCAGATTGCAAGAAGCAAGGCGTTTTCAGACATTTGTGTTGTTTTCACCGAGAATTACTTGTGGATCTGGATTAAAAAAAACAAAACAGGAATGTTGCATGGCAAAAAGTATGAATCCAAAAATCAAAAGTCAGTTGATCTTTCAGCGTTGTCAATTTGTTTTTGTAATGTCTATGTGAAAACTAATCGACAAATAATCGCAAAACATAGTGGAAGGATGTGGTATGAATCAGGAAATTACCCATTCAATGTTTTTCACTTACTTTAACATTGCCAGATAGGGCATTTTTCCAAATAATTTATTTTTCAGAGAATAATTCATGGATCTTGAAAAAGATTATCTGACATGTTTAGGGGATATTTTTTAGTGTGTCACATTTAGTATGGATTCAATTTAAAATCTAGATCCAGTGAATTTGAATGTGATTTCATAAGTGAGTTGGGCCTTGGCTCTGCTGAGTGCCATTCTAGTTCTAACATGTGACAATATATTATATTGAGGGAAGCTTGTATATGAAAGAAAGAGCTCAGACAATGCCAAACAGATCATATCAAACTCTTCTATCTAACCTACAGAAGCAATAAAAAAGATACAGGTTGACGAGGAATAACATGATGGTGTCAGTGTACAGAGGACAGTTTAATGCATAAAATGTCAAGTATGTGACAACAGGCAAAGAAGAATAAGAGCCAAACAGCGCGTCCAGAACAAAGATAGATTTATAGTGGGAAGCGTTACATGACTGGATGTCTTTTGTGATTGCATATAAGTGCTGGATGTTTTATGCAATTCCATAGTTTGTCATTTGAGTGCTCGCTCTGCTCTTTGTCATGCCAACAAAGCGGCAGGGGTACGGTGGGTAATCTTAGATTCGGCTGCTTGTTAGACTGAGCACAGATGAGGAGTAATGGGGGGAAGGTAGAAGAGGGATTGGAGTAGAAAAAAAGGAAATAGAGATGAATAAAACTACAGTGAAGTCATCTTAAAGCTGTGTCAGCTCAGTATATACAGAAAATCAGCTGTGAACATTGTAATTCATCCAATTCAACTAAGTTTGATTTGTAACCTTGAGAAGATGTTTCACCGTCAGCTTAATGATTCTATTTCAAGAAATACAGTGATAATATGTGAGAGACAATGGACGACTCCAAGGAGAAGGGCTCCTGCAACAGTTACAGAAAAAGCTCAGTCACATGAAAACTTTTACCCTGTGGTTATTTATTCTAAACAGACACAGTTGTTTGACAAATCAACCACAACATGCACTTACATACCAGCATTTAACATGTGAGCTCAGCAACCCGATTTCACCCATACTTTACCTCCCGTTCAGGCTGGCCGGAAGTTTGACTGAAAAACTGTTAATGGCTGAGTGATATGGGTTAAAGCCTTGGAAAAGTATGATAGTTATGATCATTTTACATGTTTCTCTTACATGGGTCTCAGTCAGCAAAATAAGTGTGTGTGTGTGGGTGGGTATGTGGGTGTGTGTCCTTGAGGTTTAACAAGCATGTTGATATCATTGTCTTCCTTCTAAAACATAAGATTGACAATTGTTAATCAAATATTTTGAATTATTTAAAAACTTGCATCTTCCTTAAGTTAACATCTTTCTGAAAAAGTGTAGAATTCAGGAACAAATTATGTCCTGCACATGGAATATATTGAAAGCACAATATAACTTGCTTGTATGGGCTACATCCGTCTGACGTTGTGTTATCCAGAGGAGAAACTCAAAGCAAAACTAATAATAAAAGTTTCAGCTTTAACCCTTTGAGTTAAGTACATCCAGCTTAACTGGGACATAAAGAGAATGGTACCAGTACCCTGAAACTGAAACAAGTGAACGGAATTCAGCCATCTTTGATTATGTGATTCTTACCTGAAAAAGGCCTGTTGGCAGGAAAGTGTGCCCTTTCAAAGGTACATCTGAACATATGCACAATTATAACACTAGAATAGCACTAAGATGCATTCATACCTCTGCCAGTCCCTGTATGATTCCAAATTTAAATTCACTAGATCCAGATTTTTATTTGGATCAGGACCAAATTGCACACACATAACAGTCCCTAAAACATGTCTTATTCTTTATTTCATCAAGATCCATGAATAATTCTCAAAAAATCTATGTAAATGTTGAAAACGTCCTATCTCGCAATGTTAAAGACAATGTGAAAAAATCCCGCTGATCCGATCTAGCACCAAAGTTTTATGGGTTCTTTCCTGTGTGTGTTTTACCCCACGACTCATGGAAAACATAAAATTGAGTAGTAGTTTTTGCATAATCCTGCTGACAAACAAACATTGGCGGAAGTAAGAGCCAAACAAACTCCACAGCTCCACGGTCAAAAATAGATCGTACACACTCTATGCTGCCCTTACAGACACATCACCTCTCTGGGATGAGATGAAGAGATGGTGGAAGAGAAGAAAAGAGATGCTAAGAGAGTTAAGAGTTATATTTCACTACACAGGGAGATCAGTCACCAGCAGAGATCCTGGTCTTATATGGAGCTGCAGGCCTCATCTCCCCTGCGTCGACGAACCAGCTCCAAACACTAAACCACTCTCCCTCCTTCCTTCTCTCCCCTCTCTCCACTGTAACCTTCATTCTGTTTGAGATAAGCACTCCTCTGCTTTGAATAATCTTCTGCTGTCCTTTCTCCCATTGCCCCCTCTCACTTTCAGCTCCCCATCTCTCCATTTCTTCTTTTATCTCAGTCATTCTCTCACTCTGTCCATCCTGCTCCCCCACTGAGACCGGCACAGCATCTGCGCCGCCACCTTTTAACCCTCCAGCCAACACCACAACACCACATGATGCTGTACGCCTGAGTCGGAGTCCAGCCGCAGCCGTGCTGCAGGCTGTAGAGGGTAAACAGTAAATACTCAAAGAGAGGGAAGAGTGTGTAGAGGGTGTGTGAATCAGGTCTTTGTGCCTGACTATACACAGAGGTGTAAAAGGAGGAGGGAATAGCATGGCTTTGTCCAGGCAACATGATACAGCCAGCACAGCAAAAAGGAAAGAGGCCTCACTTCTGAAATTTATTCCGTCTTGTATGTATGTGCCGAGCCCACGACGGAGGAGTTCATGACAAAAATCATATAATTTGAAACTATCAGTGTTTTTTGAGGCTGTTTGAGTGGAAGCAAAAATATCGATTATAGAGTGGAACTGTGGACTTGGGTTTTGTGCTTACCTCTGATCAGCTGATGTTAAAAGCCCAGGTGGAGGTCTGAGGTCCCCCCCCCCCTTCATGAACAGCCACCTGAGACGCCCAACTCAGCAGGATTCATACTGTAAAAAAGTTTTAATTATTCAGTTATCTAGGTTTTAAAGCCTGGGTGACATTCATAAAAAATAAGACACTGAATACTTGAATTATTGAATTACCTATGTGATCACAGGTTGTTTTTGTCATTCAACTGTCGATTGCAAAATATTAACAGTCAAAAGAAAACAATGAACATGTTGAATATTGGACTCATTCTCTGAATGGCAATGATTTTATACTTAATACAATTTTATATGTGTTTAATGAGTCTTTAGTGTAACAAAAATTTTTTTATATGAACAGTAAAAGGGTTCAGGCTGTAGAAGGGTGGCACCACTGTTTATACACAGCCATGAACTGAAAAAGTATTGACTTCAATTCTGCACAACTTTCCATATATCTTTGTAAAAATGTCATTGAATAAAGGAAAAAGTGGTAATGTACAGAAACACATAACATTTATAATTACATACCAATAATATCATAATGTAATAATGTGAAAAATGGTCATGCTTTACAATCCAGCAAACAGTGTACATATTTTGTTATGAATTCAGTACTTGACCCAAAACATTATTGAAGCCCTAATATTAATCTAAATCTATAAATGTTAATCTAAACCCCCACACTGTGGCTTTAGTTGACATAAATTGGTAAATTAGACATTTGGAAACATATAAAACAGCGAAAGTTTATATTTATTATGATAGTGTATTTCCTTAAATTAAGAAAACCAAAATCCTATTTGGTAAACATACAGATGACACAGATTCATTCAGATTTCCAGTGACAGTTGTTGATCCTTTAAAGCTCAAACTTTCCACTTCACCTGAGTCGTTTGTGTTCATGAGTTGAGCTCATTTTTTAACAGTGCACTTCACCTCGTCTCGGTTAACCACACACGATCTGGAACAAATCCTCAGCGCACACTTAACACTTGACCTTTAACTCAGCGAGAGGAACCACACACTACGAGTCACAGGCTATTAGAGAGGGATATAAATACTGAGAGGCAAGAGAGAGAGCAAGAGGAGAAAGAAGGAAGAGGGTAGCGAACATGTCCTTCCGCCTAATTCTTCTAACATTCAATCAGAGTTCTCTCTCTATTATCACACTATGGTAATTATGACAGTGATTATCTGCCAAAGATCGCGCCTTTCTTTGTGTTCTCCGTTCTCTCGAGCCCTCTGCCTGCACATTAGCCGTTATAGACTTTCTGAATCAGATCATAAATTGGCATTAGTGCCTATAAGAAGCCACAGTAGAGGAGAGATGAAAGCTCCTTCTGCTCTGTCTTTGTCGACTCCATTCATAGAGCCGTGACCTTGCTATAACAAGTTGTCAATACAAATGAACTGGGAGAGGAGAAAAAGCAATTACAATCTCCCTTTAATCCCTAGCAGTTCCAAAAGTCACAGATTTAGCCTCACCTCACCTACTCAGTGAGTGTGTGTGTGTGTGTGTGTGTGTGTGTGTGTGTGTGTGTGTGTGTGTGTGTGTGTGTGTGTGTGTGTGTGTGTGTGTGTGTGTGTGTGTGTGTGTGTGTGAGCAAGTGTGAGCAAGTGTGTGTGCTAGTCCTAATCAGGATATAGTGAACAGGGATCAAGTCTCTCTTTCACTGATCAGGATAACATGTCTAATTAATCCAATCTCTTGCTCTTAAATCTCCATTCAAACTCAACGTGAGGAGGAGGAATCTTTGAAAAGCCTCAATTCTTTTCCTTTTTCTTTTAAAGGGGAGACAAAACAGGTAGCGTGAGAGCGATTCAGCTGAAGAGAGAGAGGTGGTGAGCGGATGTGTGGAGTGACAGGACGGGAGAGGAGAGGAGAGGTGGCGGCAGGTGGAGGGGTGGATTAGTTTCTACCTATCCCCAACCCTCAGCCAGAGGAATTAGGCTGGGAGGAGGGGCGGAGGGTGAGGAGGAAGAGGGCCGATAGTTTAAACAATCTGAAAGGAGCCCAGATAAGGAGCAGAGAGAGTGAGGAGCTGGGCGTGGAGGGGGATCGAGATGGGAGGGAGAAGTTAATTACCTGAGCAGAGGCCATGGAGGGAGAGGTGATTGGAATGAGGGAGAGAGAGAGAGATATCTCACATGGCTACCCTCCAGAGTCCCTGATGCATACAGAAACAGATTTTAAGGGGGAGGAGAGGGATGGGGAGGTTGTTTAAGTGGCCTCACAGTTCCTCCGAGACCACAGACAACACTGGAATATTAAACAGGAATCAAGGGGGCGACACTCGCCTCCCACAGAGAATCAGACATGCAGCAATAAACTGCATGAAGGAATGTTTTAAGCAGGAGCAGATCCAGGGCAGGGTCCAGGGGGGCTCTTGCCCCAGCTGAAATCTCATTGGGCTGGAAAGTGCCCTCGTCTTTCAAAAATAAATAACTAAACTAGTCACTTACTAACAATTCTTACAAGTATATGACAATTTGGTAAAACTTCTAATTTCTAGTCTCTATTTAAAGTTCACAATGTGCTTGAAGGAGGAACAATTTTCAACCTTTTTTAATTGACGTTGGACTTTGCTCAAAGCCATAGAGCTAACAGTCAACAAACAATGACTTAAATTTGAATCTAAACTGGGCGTATACTGAGCGACTGTAAAAATTTAACCTCACACTGTTGTTGAGTAAATCATCCTTTACTTCACCCTTCATGGCTCTTGTTTCAGAAAAATCCTAGATCTTCCACTGGTTTTAAGTAAAGGTGGTATTGGCTTGAAGCCAGGTATTACTATACAATAGATGTACTCTATGCGCTTGAATAAACTTTTATATATCTAGAAATATATGAAATATTCCTGATGTATTTGTTATGATCATATCAACCTTAATATAAACAGTGTGATCTCTTAAAGACTGGAGGAACAAGAGCCTCCGAGAGGAATGCAGGGATGGGGAGCATTAAAGGATACAAGAGGGAAAAAGTAAAAGCAGAGTCCCATTAATAGAGCAAACTTCAGAGCCAAATTACTGAGGCGCCGCAGAGATAGTGATCAGAGCAGGGCTGTGCACCCTGGGTCTGTTAACGCAGCACTCAGTGCATTAACATCACCATCATTACCGTCCTTATCATTAAAATCACTCCAAACTTCTCATGAAGCCCATATTAAAGCTGTAATGGAGTGCATTAGTTCACATGGTGAGAGGTGAGCGCTTGGTCGGGTCTAAAGTCGTCTCACGGAAAGGGGGGGACTCAAAAAGAATCTGCATTTTGAAACTACTATTCCTTTCAAACAAGGAAGTGGTAGAGCCTAGGCCCTCCATGATTGGTCCCTGCAGACCAGCCCCGCGGCTCATTCGTTGGCTGGACTGTAATTTTGTTAAGGGCATGGGTTGCTTCCTGTGCTGGCTAAACATATCTGTGTAAATGAGGTTTGGGATGCCTGGGGGGAGCGGTTTGGAGAGTTGGAGGAGGAGGGGGGGCCCTAGTAATGGAGCCAGTTGAACAGATCACCGCAGGGAGACAGAAGGGGGGGGGGGGTGGAGGAGGCTGAATAGGGAGGACAGGGACGTGGATTGAGGAAGCCAGGCAAGAGGTAATGGAGGTTAAATGAAGTGGAGATAGAGGGAGAAATACAGCGGCATCAAACTTGCATTAGCTGTGATTAACGGACCTGGTTTGAGTTACCGCTCTAACATTTCCAGACGTCAAACAAAGTTGACCTGGCGAGCCGAGAGCCGTGTTCCTCGCTGACCTCTCGGGTCACCACCAGCCTAATGTCTCTCACAAAGCAGAACAAAAACAAACACAAGGCTCAAACTGCTTTGACTCAAAGGGGTGTAACGTGTCCTTAACCTTAGCAGGGCTCCATAAAACCTTCAATCAAAACCTCTTCTCGTCCTTCAGCTGGAATATGGCCTGGTGCTGCTCGAGTAGAGTTGATGTTCTTAAAGGTTAAACTGTAGACTAGTTTCTGAGACACTGCTTAACCCTGAGCGGTTTTATGTTTGCTCACACAGCTGATCACATCACATCTCCTGCTCAAGTCTGGATTGCAGGGGCAACTCTACCCCATGGTCCACTCCAAATCCAATTACAGCCAAAACAGTGACAGTTAGCGGCCCAGGAGCCAGGTACCCTCCACTCCCCCAGTCCCCTGAGGCCAACACGCCCCTCTCTCCATCCCATCCGTCCCTCCCCAGGCTCCATTGAGTCCCTCGCAGGCCTGTAATTGGATTGGTCAGCAGTTAACTCCATTACAGCTGAGCAGTCAGGCACTTGATGTTTTCAAGTTGTTGGCAGTAATTTGCTCCTATTAGCAGCTTTTACTGAGAATAAGGGTCGCGGTGTAAACAGTGAACTAAGTACGGTTTCAATGTACAGCATGTGTGTGTTTCTGTGTATGCTCATGTGCATAAAAGGGTGTTTGTTTCAGAGGGAGATTCAATTTGAGGAATCAAATCTAATCAGAGGACACAGAAGTCTTACAGGACAGCGTGTTGAAGTGGGTGTCGGAGGGGCCTGAGTGGCTCGGATTACCCCAGAAGTGATGCAGTAATGGGAACTCGGAGGCTGATGTCTGGTGCATTGTAGTCAGGGAGGAAGGAGAGGAGGATGTAGATATGGGATATTTGAATAATGTGAGTATATCTGCCACCCACAGTGTTATGTGACCGACTATTGGAGAACTTAGTTGAATGTACAGCAAAAGTCTGTGTACATAAAAACATCAGGGGAAATGAAGCTGAGATAATTAAAACTGATGGATATACCATACATGAGCGTTCCAGGAGAGTCCGGTTTTTGTGGGGCTGTTGCACTGTCACCTCAAACAAGGAGGTTATTTTTTTCACTCCAGTCCATTTGTTTGATTGATTGTTATCAGTATTACGTAAAAAACTAATAAACGGCTTTTCATCAAACTCTTTGGAAGAATGGAACTTGGGCCAAGAAAGAACCCATAAAATGTTGGCGTAGATCTAACCAAAGGGACAGATCAAGGATTTTTCTTTTTCTCGAGTGTTAACATTGTGAGATAGGGCTTGATTTACATTTTCACCAATTTCCCAGTGAATGATGAAAAAATCTGGCATATTTAGGGGACTGATATCTATGAGGGTGTCAAATTTGTTGCAGGTTGATTTACTTTTAGGGACCTTGGCAAAGGTTCTAAGTGTCATTCTAATACCTCCTCTATAAATAAGTGGTACGCATGTTTTTTTAAACGTGGGTAAAAAAAGCAGATCGACTTCTTTCCTATGGCCGGTAGAGGTGGTCCGGGACGTCCCCGGGAACGTGCTCCTCCGGGACCGTCTCCGGGACGTCCCCGGAGCACCCCGGGGAGGTGCTCCGGTGCGTGCTCCGGTCCCGGTCCCCGGACCGAGACGTCCCCGGACACGTCCCGGTCTCCGGAGCACCGGAGGGAGGTGCACCCGGGGAGGTGCACGGTGCTCCGGGAGGTGCTCCGGTCGCGTCCCGGTCGTCCCGGACGTCCCGGTCCCCGGAGAGGTGCTCCGGTGCTCCGGGAGGTGACCGAGACCGGGACGTCCCCGGGGACGGTCCCGGAGGAGCACGTCCCCATGCACGTTAACATGTGGGTAAAAATTTCAGCTGATTATTACTGATCAATAAAACTACACACACGACACAGTAAACAACAATGCTTCTATCTGTCCACTGTCTGTCCTCTACCTGTCTCACTCAGTGCTCCGGGACCGGAGCTGCACCTCCGTGCAGATTAAAAGTATCTGCTAACTATGCAGCTCCTGTAGATCAGTGATAAGGTCTCTGATTGGACAGTCCTGTCAGCATGATGTATAAGAAACCCTTTCATTGGCTGTAGGCGCAAGTGAAGTGCGCCCATGGCTCGAACTGTCATCCGCCATTGAGAAGCTGTCCTTGCTCAAATGTTCCTGCCCCTTTTGTTGGCTTCCATAGACTTCCACTTGCCCGGCGCCCACAGGGAGGAGTGGCTTCTCTCTCAGTGATAACGAATGGCAAATATATTACCAAATATAATATATTAAGTGGTTTTTGACAGGGGCTTACGGTCTCCGGCACACATTTAACGCTTTAAAACAGTACATTTCTTATTAAATTATTTGATATATAATGTTTTTTGACATGTCATTTTTTTTTTTTTTTTTTTTTTTTCATCTCAAAATTGTAGGGTGGGCGGCGCCCCAGCGCCCTGTATGACGAACCGCCACTGCTTAGGATCAAAAACTACAATCGCCAAAATGAGCATACAGGTGAATCGACACCTTACAACAGAAACTGAACATCAGAACTATCATGAAAGGAGGATCTACTGCAGAACTGATATATTACAGTGCTTCAGTTTTAGCTTGATACACCAAATTACCTGGGAAGAGAGTGTTTACATCTCAAAACGTGTCTATTATTTGTAATAAACATATTGTAAAGTGTAAACTGGATCTTTTCTTAGGTTTTCCGAGTGTGGCCTGTTATAATTTGGTCCAACATTATATTCAGGAAGATGGGGAACATAAAGCTGAGAGCAGAGGCAGCTACAGGTCTCCACAGGAAGCAATAATCTCACTGACGATAACAATCTGAGAGAGGGGAAGAGAGTGGATGGGGGGATGAGGGAAGCTGACAGTAAAAGATTCTTTTTCTTTTTTTTATCTAGCTCCACTCAAGGAAGGTTATTTTTCCGATTTAACCTGGAGTCTAAACTTCTTGGACAGACCAGGGCTGGGAACAAGAAGCCTCTTTTCCTGAAATGTCCTCCTGGTCCATCTTCAGAAGAGTGGGAATATCTCTCTGAAGATGGCGACAATGGTGACAAAACCCAATCAATCAGACAGAGGAAGAAAATTGCAGAGAGAAATAAAAATAAAAGGAAATGCCTGGACTCTTGTTCTCATGTTAAATCAACCTTTTCCGTCCAATTTGTCTACCTCCCTTTCTCGTCTGCTCACCATTTGCAAGGGAAAAACCGGAGAGCTGTTTCCTGACATTCTTTCTTCAGACACAGAGTGTGGGGAAACGTGACGGAGAAGGACCAGGCAGCGCCGAGTGGAGAATGGCTGAGGGGGCCGAGGAGGGAAGGGGTCTTTTGGGACTGTGTCTTAGCGTCTGTCTCTGAAGGGGACCTCTCCACCTGTCCGAGCTCACATTCCTGCACATTCCTGGGATCTCATGGACAAAGCGTGGTGAGAGGGCCAGGAACTGACCTTGGCTCTGCCTGTCAACAGCAGATCGCTCTGATAGAAACTGCAAGGAACCCATAGTCATTGATACAAGAAGATGCAAGAAAACCACGCTTATGACCAGACGAATGCATGTGCGCACACACACACACACACACACACACACACACACACCATTGTTTCCGTTTTTAATTCAATGTGGAAACTTATCTTGGAATCCTTGGTTGGAGGCAGCATCTTTTTTAGATTTGTTTCCTTTTTGACCAACAGCAAATAGAGATTGATTTCACTCTCATGTCTACTAAATATGTAGCTATAAGCATAGGTGATAGTTAGGTTAGCTTATCATAAAGACTGGAAGTGGGGGGAAATAGTTAGCCTGGTTCTGTCCAAATTTACACGTAATTTTTTTTATTTGGTTTTAGACAAGAGCTTTACATTTGTGCGTAGATTAATTTAGTTTCCCTGCCATTTCCAGTCTATTTTTTACAGATATATTTACTTATTGGCCTTATACTTTAGTGTAAGCATGAAATAGTGACGGAGAATGCAGGAAGTGTTGGAACCGAAGCTGTGCACGCTGAAGGAGGAAATTAGCCTTCGTTTGCCGCTGAACTGCTGAAGTCATCCTGTGGGCATAATGTGTGTTATTTGTGTTTTACAGCTGAAACAATTATTCCATTAAGTTGAATAATTGTTTATCTATATGCAATTATTTTAAATAACAGATTCACCAAGCATTCCAAATATTCCTTATTTCCGTCTCTTCTCTTGTGAGAAATAGAGCTTTTGCCTTCTGTACTTATCTTGGATCGTTGAAGGTTTAATCTTTGGCTCAAGGAGATTGTCATACGCCTTTTAATGACTTTCTGTTTTCTAAATCAAACCGTTAACAGATAAATTGCCACAATAATCAGTTGTTAAAAAAAAGAAAATTGTAGCTCTAACATGGTAATTGGATGATTGATCCGCTGATTAGCCAGAGTTAGCAATGGCCATATTTGTACAGACACTACAGTGCATTCAATTCAGAGGAGCAGGAAACTAAAGGCACAACAGGCTGCACCTCCACTCTGTTGAATTTCATGGGGCTGTCTATCATACTGCTGTCTGCCCACCTCGGTTTCATACCACGGTGAGCATTGAGCCGTGTAGCATTTCAGCTGTTAACAGAGTGGAGGGGCAGCAGTGAGAGGTGGGGCCGAGCGTGTGGAGGGTGCAGCAGCTCATGAATGGAACTCATTCTCCCTGACTGGACTTCAAACAGGCCCTGCATCAATCAGTCAGGTGGAGCGCTGCGGCTGAGCCATGCCCGCCGGCCGTCGGCCCGGAGGTTTCAGATGCACCGAGCACGCCCTCTCACACACGACAGACTGACTGACACACTGACCAGGAGCAAGCCAATTTCACTGCACACACACACGCACACAGACATACACACCCTGCCCAGGTCCTCTGTGATCCTGACACTGTGCAACAGCTTGTACGGGCCAAGGCTGGATCACTGTCAACTTCACTGTGAGGCGCACACACACACATCTCCGCCTCATCTCTTGTCTCAACTTTGTGTCAACCAGTTCTATATTTTTATGTGACTCCACCAGCATATCTTTGTATGATTAAGCGCTTAAAAATTCATATTTATCTAGATCTGCGTGTCATGCAGCCCCTCAGCTGAGCCTGTCACTGAAACAGGCCCAGGCCTCCTTAAGAGGCCTCCTCCAGAGCTCACTTTCTCCTGATTGGCCGAACTTCCTGAGGCCTGTGGAGGGGCAGCGTACCGGCGCCTGTGAGCATTGTGGAGGTTCTGAATGCGAACTGAAAAACAAAGTAAGTAACTAAATAACAAGCAACTATAATTAAATACAGGACATTGTTGATGGTTCAAAACTCTGCAACACGGACCTGAAGTGGGCCTCCATAGGAACATTGGGTTTTTATTAGTTGTATATGTTAATTGTTATTATCACTATAAATTGTCATTAAATGTGTTTTCAGGAAACACAAACACACACACTCCTGGAGCCTTCAGGGGAGGGGTGGTATCTGGGTAGAGCGTGCAGGAGGCACGACAATGACGCATACATTCTGCTGCAGAAAGTACACTGTTTTTATTTACAGCCAATCATCACTGGTGTCATCGCAGAAAACTCTCAAATCTTCAAGACGACATTGTCATTAGTGTCTTCTACGTGTATGTCACCTCTTTTTCAGAAGTCAACTAGAATGCTTGTATCAATCATTTTTCCTTCAATGCTAAACAATGCTGCAACTTCATCAGCAACAAGATTCATAACAAATCATATACATTTCCACACACATATGACAGAGTGGACCAACATACTACTGTATATCTGTGGATGAGGAAGCATCCTGGTAACCAGCCGTCCGCTCAGCCACAGCTGGCAGCTTGTTTGAGGTTGAGCAGACACAGTGACAGAGCCTCGCAGTGGCTCGACTTTGTTTGTGCTGAAATTATGCGCTCTCTCTTTCTCTCTCTCTCTCAACCACCCTGCTCGCCCTGTGACCTCACTCCAAAGGTCATAGGGTCAGGTGCAAGACGTTGCACCTGACCACACACACACACACACACACACACACACACACACACACACACACACACACACACACACACACACACACACACACAATGGACCTCCATTCATAAGCCAAGGGAGGAAAGAAAGAAGAAGAACTGGACGAGCGTTCTCTCAGACATACGTCTCCCTATCGCTCCATCTCTCCATCATTTCCCCTCTTCTGTGTGAGCAGAGACGACAGAACAGATTCTTCCCACATCCTCCTGCAGCTTTGAGGCCCACTCTCAAACATATACCCACTCAGCCCACATCCCCCTGCTCTACGTAACCAGGTTGCACGTTGTCTGTGAACCACCATCAAAGAACAGTTTGCGGCTCAAAATATGTTGAACAAACTCTGCCAGACTGCCATGCACTCTTACGTCATGACAACACACAACATTTTCCTGAACAGCAGCTGATTCCAAAGCATCCATGTGTCACCTGCTGCACTGTGTGAATTCAGCCTGATGCCACCGTCAGACTGAGGGAGGGGTTTGGGTGAGGGTGGTGGTGAGGGGGGGAAGAGCAAACCTTCAGGCTGAGGGGGTGAGAAGAGGGGAGTAGAGGACGGCGGTGGAGAGTGGTGGTGGTGGGTGTACAGGACTGGTGTTGATGGGTGGGCGGGACACAGCGAGGATTTAAATGGAGATTGACGCCCCAGGGGTAACCTGGCAACAGGCAGGAGCTGCTGTCAGATTAGGATCTGAAAGAGAGAGATAACCACTTTACTGTCTCCTGGACTCAGGAGGGCTGGAGGGCTGCACCGTTCATCTGTGTGTGTGTGTGTGTGTGTGTGTGTGTGTGTGTGTGTGTGTGTGTGTGTGTGTGTGTGTGTGTGTGTGTGTGTGTGTGTGTGTGTGTGTGTGTGTGTGTGTGTGTGTGTGTGTGTGTGTATGTGTGTGTGTGTGTGTGCGTGTGTGCTTAACCCGCAGTGCCATGCAGCAAGAGGCAGCTGCAGAGTTGTTTTGTAAAGACCTGGTTAAAATGCCACACAGCAAAGCACATTCATCCATCACTGACTGCATCACTTCAGTCTCGGAGACATAATGTATGAAGAAGACACCAACACAATATAAACATCTCATTTACAACCAGCAACAACAGGAACCTAATCATACATTTGATGCTGTCTGTATAGTTCCATTAGATGAATATTTATTTTTCACGCGCGATCTCTGTTGAGAATTTGAATTTCATCATAGACAACAGACCACCATCAGTCTGTATTTACATGACAATAGTCTGTCAGCGTCCTAACAACAGAGAAGACAAACAGCAACCTCTTCACACAGTGTGAAGGGGCAAAGATCATACTTGAAAAGACCGGTTGAAAAACCAAATACTTTCTGAATAGAGACGAGCCTCTGAGCACAATGATATGCAGTTGTATGAACGATGATGATTAATGTTCAGGCATTGGATTTCACTTGTTTAGACAGCCAGCCAGACATTACCATCAATATCCATATGGTACGTGAGTTTGGTGGTACAGCGCTTTGGTCCGAACAATTATCTCGATAACTATTGCACAGATTTCCAAAACAGTTTCTGCATTCTTGGTCCCAAGAGGATCAACCTCTGAACTTTCATGTCACACTACTAGCAGGATTTCACATAAAAGAATATCTTAAAAACTATTGAATGGGTGGAACAGATATCCACAGTGCAAAGAAATTGAACCCTAATAAAACTGCTGATCACCTGACTTTACAAAATTGATCCATCCGGTTATTGAATAATGAACAACAACAAAATCGATAGGTCAGACTATGTATGAATGCAACAGGCTGATACAAAACAAACTTACATCTGATGCCCAATACACTCACTAACTCTCTGAGTGAATCATAATCGAGTGTGGCTGTGTTTGTATTTCTCAAACCAGAGGATGTGCAGCATTAAAATAATCATAAATAATCATTAAGGAGGGAAAAAACAGTAACACAGAAATCATGACAGACAGACCCATTGAAATAAAAATAAACAGATACACAAACCCCAAAGCTGAGGACAGTTTCAAAGACACACACAAGCCCTGCACTCGGGGCCTGCTGCCCGGCAGATTGAGAGGGATTTGTTGGACGGCACGCGACTGTGTCATGGCAGCGCCTCCACCTCCTGTCAGCTGTGTTTGTGCAGTGACTGTGTGGAGCGTGGGGTGGTGGTGGGGGGTGTCTACAGAGGGGGACGGTCTCTGCATTGAAGAGCCAGAAGAAAAAAGAGCATGTAAATCTTTTTGACAAGGAAGAGGGCTGGAGAGAGAGAAAAGAGGGGGCACGGGCGAAAGTTGAAACAATCACTTTTTCTTTTGTGCAGGTGTTTTTGTGTGTGCACGTGTGTAAAAGAGAGCGGAGAGAATGGATGTGTTGTGTGGGGGGTGAATGACACAGACAGACTTAATGGCATTAACCAAATAAGCCGAGTTCAGATCTGCTTTCTCTTCTGGTTTAACTTTCGGATGATTTGCATTTGCCCTTTAGTGATTGCAAACCCTGAACAAGGTTTTATGTGTGAAGGAGATTGAGAAAGAGAGAGAGGGAGAGAGGGAGAGAGAGAGAGAGAGAGAGAGAGAGAGAGGAGAGAGAGAGAGAGAGAGAGAGAGAGAGAGAGAGAGAGAAAGAGAGAGAAAGAGAGAGAGAGGTAACTATTCTTCATTTAATTCTGAATATTTTTTTTCGAGTGATTAGAAATGTATGTAAAACATCTAAATATGTCTATATATTATATCTATGTTATCGCACTAAGAATAATCTTCACTACAACAAAAAAATCAAGACAGCTGCGGATGCTCAGAACAGAGTGTTTTATTGTGGAACTATAAAACCTAATTTATGTTTAGACTATAATCAGAGCTGTAAGTGTGGTCTCATGTCTCATGAGTCTTAAAAGCACATTTAGCAGTAATGAATGCCAGTTTTATCTCAGTGTATATGTGTGTGTTTGTGTTTGTGTCTCTGTGTCTGTGTGTGTGTACCCTGTTGCTATTAGCTATTTATTTATAAAGGCATTTATAAATCTGTTTCACAATTCCATCAGGCTATTTTTTTTTTTAAAAGGTCAACAATACACAAGTCTTGATGATATTTCTCAAAGGACACTGTAAATATCTATTAACTAATTCACAGGCTCTATAAGTACGGATACAAATTATTCTTATGTTGTATTTTATTAACACCCTCTGTTGTGTTTTAAATCAAAGACTTTAAATTTACTGTAAAAACTTGCCAGCCAGCATCAAAGAAAACATGTGCCCATTTTCTTTCTCATTTGCCTTCAATAGATGCACAGTTGTTCTTTCATGATTTGTATTGAAGAATGAATTACTAAATTGTTCTTAACACAGAAACTCTTTTGCCTCAGCTGACTTAAAAAAATCACAAGGCGAAAAAGCTACAACTGCTTAAATGTAAAGTGCATTGTCTAAAAATACAGCTTTGAGGTTTAGTCCTGTTGGAGATAGCTGTATCAGCAATTTTTAAGACAGAAAAATATATATAAATATAAATGTATAAAATTCACGATAAGAAGGTAAGTTATATTGATTTGACTCATACATAAATTAAATGATTTACAAATTTTAGAAAAAGCTGCCACATTAAAGACAATAATATTATATATTAATTTTGCTTCTGCATAATTATTTGTATTTTTGGTATTTCTGACTTTGTGAGATTTCCACAGAAAGGCACAAATACCAGGTAGCATTAAGGTATTTGATGGTGAATTATTCAACACGAGCCAGGTAAGGAAAATGCGGGCACGAAGAAGAGAGGATAAAAGAGAAAGACAGATCTCTGGTTCTCATTTCCAGTCCGTGGACATTACCGCTTCATTAGCAGGCAGCATGTGCTAAATATTATTCTGACTCTGATGGCTATCACACTCCTATGTAATGAGATACAGGCCCCCTGAACACACATATCTCAGACGTTTTCTCTTTCCCTACGACACCTCCTGACCCTCCTTTTACCTCTGGGCAAGTGCATCGTGATGTGTCTGTGAGGGTGCACACGCAGCAGGACACTTGTGAAGGCTGAAGCGCAAACACCAGAGAAACAAAGTGAAAAGAATAGGAGAAGGGGAGGGAAAAACGAGGGGGGAGAGAACGATACAGATCCCTAAAAATTGAATGCATATCATGGGATGGGCTACCACGTCTCCCTCCCTGCGATAGCCAGATCTCATTTCAGTTCCAGGACTTTAGGACCTCACTCTCCACTCTCATCTCCCTCCGGCCGATTTAGAGAATTATTCAAATGAAGAAGAAACTTTGTCCGATAAAGACCCTCAGATGTTCTTTTAAGGACCTTTGAAGGTTGCAGATGGAAAGGGGATTCCTCTAGAGTCGTTCCCTCATTAAGAATGATAATTGAGATCTGGATGTGTTTGATATACACCATTAAACTAAAGGTCTGAGCCGGTTACAGAGGGAGAGAACAGTCGAGTTCAGGGCAATGGAAATTTTCCACTGTGGAAAACCTCCTGTGTATTTTAAATAATTTGTCACACGGTTCAGGCTCAACTCTGCTGCTATACAACAAAGCAAGACCATATACAGTAAATCTGTGTCGTTACTGCAGCGCACACCCACATATACACACACAAATACACAAACACACGCACACACACGCACACAAACACACACACACGCACACGCACACACACACACACACACACACACACGTACACACACACACACACACACACACACTCACACACACACACACACACACACACACACACACACACACACACACACACACACACACACACACACACACACACACACACACACACACACACACACACACACACACACACATACAGACTAACCCATCTTAATTACTAATACCCCCTAGAGGTACACAGCTCAGTATAGGAATATCTTCAAGAAGAAAAGGAGGAAATGTTGATAAAGTAGACTTTTTTTTAAATTTATGGGACACTTAACAACATAAAAAAAAAGACCTGACTCAAAAAAAAATTCAGAAGAGAAAAATCTATTGAATTTTACAGTTTGAAGTAAAGAGAGCAAAGACAACGCAGATATTTTCATAATAAAAAGCTATATTTATAAACTGCGGTGTCCACATGTTATTGTTGAAGTTATACATGAAGAACATGGTGGGACTGCAATTGTATGGAGAGGGGGAGGATCTGGTGCCAAAAGGATGAGGGTCACAATATAATGTCGAGTATTATGAGTGTGTTGGAGCTGCACTCTGGTTTCAGTGCATTATCTGGCTATTTATGGGATATTGCAGTTAGGCGTTATGACTTCCAATCGCATCCTGGGTTAGAGATAAAAGCCAATCAGAGCTCAGAGGGCTAATAAAGGCCAATCAGAGCAGTACAAAGAGATAAGAGAAGCAGACCGGGCCCTGCAGGTGATGAGCTGTGGTCTCAGAGCCACGCAAACCACATGCAAAATACAAACGCTCACAAATGCACACACACATACACAGTCTTGTCTCTACGACATGAGGAGATTACGTTGACGTACATTAATTATTAAACATAACCTTAATCATAACAAACTTTTAAAACAATCTTCGCCTTAAAATAATGATTTGCATTATGAGTTGCTTTTCGTCCCAATATAGAAAATAATTTGACTGTGTAGCAGATATAGGTCCCCACAACACGAGTAATAACTTGACCACACACACGTGTAGCATACGCACAAGGTGCTTAATAACTGAGGTCTGTATATTCAAATTTATCTAGATGAATTTTTATATTCTTTTTATTTTAATTACAAGATGAAAGTACGCATGAGTGCAACAGTTGTTTTCTCTCCAGTTCAGTGCTTTTTCTGTACGTGATTTCTTGTGTACTTTGCCAGTAAGGTACATCTTGTGCCTAGAGTCATATCTGTTCTTTTTAACTTTTAATTAAGGTTTTATGCAGCTACCAAGCACAGCACTCCTAATTTTGTATTGTTTTCTACAATAACAATGAACGTATTCTATTCTATCGTCATTACAAATAGTTTTCAAAGTTGTTTTGTTTAGAATATAAAAGTTCTGTTGAAAGTCCGTATTGGTCTGG
Source organism: Limanda limanda (assembly GCF_963576545.1). Lineage (NCBI taxonomy): Eukaryota > Metazoa > Chordata > Actinopteri > Pleuronectiformes > Pleuronectidae > Limanda > Limanda limanda. The sequence goes on from NC_083639.1 coordinate 10,137,565, forward strand.
TAAAGTGTTTAAATATTTTCTGAACATTAAAACATGCCAAGACACATCATTTGGAAACTATTGTAATTCCCACAGATTTGGGATTTAATTGTCTTTCAACAGTTTTCTTAATATTCAGTCTCGCAGCACACATAAAAAGTTGCTGTTAAAAGAATCACTTGAACTGTGTTATCCCAAACTTATCAAACTAGTTGTCTTTCATCTTTAAATCTGATTAAAGGTCCTGCCGTGCAAAGTCCTGATGGCCTTAACATCAAACATATGTAAATCTGGAGCGAGAATATTGATATTCAGATTTTAAATGTAGTTGTTGTTGACTGTCCATCAAAGTTTGTGACCATTGTTGTATGTGTCACACTTATACCATGACTTTGCCAAATGCAGTTTCTCATACATTTTCTATTCCACTGCCTGATGCTGGAGCAAACTGACAGACAAGCAGGTTTTCTTTGGAAAACGTTTTATATATTAAAAGTATCTCAAATACCCCTTACTGTGAAATCCATCTCTGTTAAAACTTTGTCAGTCAACTGAAAAATGTAAGTAGGGTATAATAGACTGGTTACCTGTTGTGTGTGAAGTTTACAATACATGTAATTCAAACACACACATGGCAATGTTCAGTAATCTTTCTTTCTTTCTTTCTTGCTAAGTACAGTATATCTGAAGAGAATGGACTGAAGGACGACAACAGGGTGGAGGAGAACACTTGAAAGACCTTCAAAACTCTCCTCTGAGGAAAATGAAAGCTCGGCCAGAAAGAGATCACAGGCTGCAATTACAACAGCGTGTAGTGGTGATGGAGGCGATAACGCGTACTCTCGGGCGAACACAGAGCTGGCACTCTGAACCTCAGCTCACCCCGTCCTCCTCCACCTCGAGCCCAAAGCGTCTGAGCAGAGGACTTTGACTCCTTCCCACGGGTCAGGTGAAGGTCAAGTACAGGAAGGAGCTGGGAAGTGCACGACACAATCAGAACTTCTCATCTAATGGTAAGCCCGCTTCACTTTTCAGGGTGTGTTTTTTTGTCTTTTCCATTTTAGTTGATTTTTTTTGCATTTTTTTGTGGCTGAGACTTTTGGCAGAGGTTTTTCATGCAGGCGTGTACTGCACAGTAAGTCACCCCTGTCGAAAGAAAACTTGGTTGCATGAGGAGAAGCATCTGGGTTGCTTTAAAATACAAAACTGAGATCTGTGAAAACTCTATGGTGCAAAAGCAGATTTGAAATTAAATCAAAATGAGAAACAAATCAAAAACTAAAAAGTCCACTCTACACAGCAAAGTTCCCTACAACTTTCCACTCTTCAAGTTGCAAAATGCACAACAAAGAAGAGTAATATAAATTTGTATATGAAAAAATAATAAACTTTTCCTCCTCCAAATCCTCCCCATTAAATATTAGATATTTTTATCTGTGTATATTATTATTCTTTACTGCCTTTGTTTGCATCTGATCTTACTATGTTTTTTTTTAATGTTTTGACAGGACAGTGTATCAAATGGTCCATGTATGTCTTTATAAGCTTGATATAAACAAAACAGGGATGTACTGCTACTACTGTTCAGAAGATGTTACAGGATACTATGAAATAAAGCATCTTACCTCATACATCACAATACATACTGTATATACAGTATTCCTGCCTGTGCACATACACAAACACACACATCCATGTACACACATTCACAATTCACCTCCCTCTCACCCCTCTTCCCTGGGTGGGAATCCATTTCCGTCTCCTGATACATAAATAAATAAAGGGGTATATAGTGCCCCAGGACTGGGATGGAAGAGACAGAGTGTTAAAGCCAGAGAGAGATAGAGAGAGAGAGAGAGAGAGAGAGAGAGAGAGAGAGAGAGAGAGAGAGAGAGAGAGAGAGAGAGAGAGAGAAAAGAATGGTGGTGGAAAGATGAAGGAATAAGAGGAGGATGAGGAGGATGAGGAGGATGAGGGGGGGGGGGGTGTAATTGTTTCCTAGCACAGGGAAGTTCAGTCCCGATGCAACAGGGCCGTCTCTCCCAGTGGAGTCCACCTCCCCTCTCTCCCAGACACAAGAGGGAGGCCTCAATCAACCACATGAGCCACAGAACATGACCTGGCAAGTTCAGCAGGAAAAGAGGGGAGGAGGAGAGACTTGGTGTGAATTGATTGAATTACACCCGGCCAAAAAACACCATGTGTGGGGCTGAAAGTGGAGAAACTGTCAGACTTTGGTTAATCATGACTCCAAACACTGTTATGACTGCTTAGTTACCATTTAAGTGACACTATTAACATTATAAAACCAGAGTCTGAGAAGGTTCTACATATCTACGTGAGCTGGATGCAGTTTTCTAGAAATAGAGAATTAAGAGGATGAAATAAGGTTAATTGAGTTTGTTTTGTTTGTTATCTAATTATGGGAGAGCGAAATAAAGTTATGCCTGTCAGGTGGTGAAGGAGAGAAGTGAAGTGAAAGAAAAGAGAGATTTTCAGCAACAACATCTGCATTTGTCTTCTGGGGATTATATATCCTTTTCTCTCACCCCACCCCTCACTTCCTCATAGAGGAGACTAATAGCTCAAAGCACCAAGAATAATTAAGCTTCCAAATTTATTCATCTAATTTAAAATGGCCATCCGCGCACAAGCATTGTGCATACAGGGGTTCCTCGTGCTAATTCTAGCTGCAAGTGTTGTTTATTGTCGTATCTCTCACAGTCGTATCAGTGTGGGCAACAGAGGCTTCACCTGCCAATCATAAACAAGCCGTCAGCTACATTAATTACCCAAGACACCCGCTACAACTGTACAAAACCAGCAGCTAGACAGCACTCAACAAAAAGTCCACATAAATATAACAAAAATATTGAGCTATAGGTTTTAATGTTGCTTGGTAATATGAACTGTACTTTCTTGTCCAATGTTTTGTCAACACTGATCAATCTGGGACTTTACAGTAGGACTATCCCAGTGGTAATGGGAGAAGAGGAGCCACTGTTGTCCAGCTGATACATGTGCTTGAGTAAGTATAAGCTGTCGTTTCACCCCATTTTACATCAAATAATTATTTTAAAGCAAATTATTGGAAAAATAAACACTTGAACATACATCAGCTTGACAATAACTTAAGTGACATAAACTGCAGAACTGTTTTGAACGTAATTTTTTGCCTAACCTGGCATGAGTTTTGGGAGATTTGTGAAAAGTGACTTTGCTGTGTATGTATAACACAGTATGGTTGCTAGCAGGATTTCCACACACGTAAATATTGTTCAACTGTTTTCACTGGAGCAGTTGGCCCTTACTTTGACTTTTTAGTTTGGTCCATGTCCCATCTGCTAACATAAAGGGGTTGGGATTTATCACCAAAAGTGCAGCCAACAAGGGGCGATCAAGACATTTTGGTTTCACTTTTGGGGAGCAGTCATGCAGTCCATCTTTGTACACAGTCCAAGATGCTTACAGAGGAAAGCTAGGCCAACCAGTTTCTAACATCTACTTGAAAATGAAGGGTATGATTGGTCATTCTGAATAGCCAATGCTAAGTGGAGTGGATAAAAACAAACAAAGAATCGTTGATTTCACAAGGCTATGAACCTGAATGTGAATATAATGACGGAGGATGACAGTGTGTCTCATTTCAACAGTTGCTTGTGCATTACAGAGTTGCATCGCTCATCATCTACTTTGGGACATTAAAAACTCTTAATATAAATCTATTGTCGAGTGTCTTTGTGTCTTTATTTTTATACAGGAACATCAAGACCACATGAAGGATCCTCTTATTAAAACTGTGGCATTAAACACCTCCAAGTTCCCCACAGGATAAGACCACAGTACCATCTAAGAAGTCAGTAAAGTAAAATGGATGTGTGCAGCATGTCATATCACTGACTAATGAAAGGACAAACTTGGCCACGGAGTTAAATCTGCAGTGCCAGGCAACATTAGTGGGCGAGTGAACCAGTCCTGTCAAAAAGTGGGCCATTCAAAAACATTTTTTTGTCATGTAAGATTTGAGAAAATCCAGCGCACCAGTCATCCCCAAATCTACAGCATCAGTGGGATATTGGGGTTTGAATGTAATTACTCTTTGACCACTTAGTTCAGGCTGTCACTGCTAAGGTCACATGAATAAGGCTCCATATTTGTCTCCAATCGAGCCACTAATCTGAAAGATCTAAGAGCCTGAATCAATCCTCCATTCTGCTTCTATTGATCTCATCTCCTCCGTCTACCAGTTTCACTGCCGCTTTTTCATCTCTGTCTCCTCCCCAGCATGCTCTTTGCAGTAATGGATACTGAAGATGTCAGGCAGATTTAACACTTATTGCTTATTTAAAACGGCCTCTGACCCACACACAATACCCTCCACCATATCCCTCCAGACATGCCTAAAAAAAGAAAGAGCAGTGCGTCTCACTGGGCACAGTGAGCGTTAAAGGGCTGTCACTCTTATTGTTGCAGTAGCCATGAAATGATCAAGCCAGGCTAATGGCTGCCTTATCTCTGCAGCAGGCTTAATAAAGGCTGTTCAAAGCCTGCTTCTCCAGGTGGGAGTTATGTCATTAAGCCTCAATATTACACCTAAACTAACCATATGGCCTGAGCAGAGAGTGAGATACTGTAATGGAAAATTATTACATATCATGACACAACAAGCAATTATCAATTCTGGATGTTTAATTCAAACCGTCTGCGGACGGTTTACAAAGGTCAAGTCACGACAACAGACTTGACCTCAATGGCACAGAGCTCAAACATCACGGTGACAGATATGAGGGCAATGGCAATGAGCTCTCAAAAGTACACTCCATTTATACAATCAGATCCCTCCTCTCCACAGTAAAATACATTTGTCCAATCAGCTTCTCTCCATGTCGTTTACAGGAAAACCAGACATTGGTCTCTGGCGGTCTCTTTGAAGTTTGAACAAGATGCTAAACGCATCTTGTTCCAGACCCGTTGAGTTTCTCAGAGATCTCCTGTCTCTGCAGGTCACACCTATTAGCCTTTGAAGCTCCCTGCTGCAGAAGACTTAATTGGCCCTTGTTGAGAAACCTTTTGTTCACACTAGACTGAGAAGGCCACGTCTATAAGGCCTTCAAGAGCATTATGCATAGTGTTAACTTGACCTAAACTCTGACTATGAGTCTTAAACACAGAAATACATCTTTCAGTAAACTTCTTTCTATATAAATGTAATCTGTTACATTTGAACATGTCTAAATACAAAATTCCCATCACAATTCCTCCCTTTTTATCCATCTGGGATCAACATCTTTATAACATCTCATCATTTAGATTGGGAATTTTCCAGGATATGTGAATTAAAGAAGTAACACTAGTCTTAGTGCAAAAACAATACAACAGAGTTACACAATTGAAAATGATCAGTTTCTACAAACTTCAATAACGTATTTTACAATTATTAAAATGATGTGCATCATATTATCAAAATGTTCACTGTGTTGGTGCCACACTTCGTCCTGATCGTGTGTCGAACACCTCCTTGTTGAAGAACATCTTGTTTCAGAGACATCTTGTATGCTCTGACTTTGATGATCAGAAATTTGATGTTGTTCCTGCCAAGCATTCGTGAGCAGGGAAACCATCTCTTTTCCCTTGAATGCTTCTCAGTCGTATAATCATGTGTTGCTGATCTCCTGTTGGTGCGGTTGTGTTCAGCGTGTAGCTCTTCAAATGTGTTGACTCTCCTTGCAACACCTAAAAATTTCAGACTGAAGCTCACACACTGGCACAAAGCACTTCCCGTCCTGTAGATCCACCCCTGGCTCTGGAAATCCTCCTGCGTTGGCCCTCATCTCCAGGTTGACCTCTGCAACCTTCCTGTCATCTGTGTTGAGAGGCATTTGGCTTGCACTCGTTCCATCGACGTCGTCTTCTTCTTCCATCCGCACGTCCTTAAGCACAATCCAGTCTCCTGGTTTCAGGTCACGCAGTCCTCTCTCCATGGATTTAGATAGAATCTCCTCGTCTGCCTGTGGATTTTAAAGAGTACAGGAAACAGTTTAAAACAATATCTACCAGTTTGTTTTTCAATGTGTTTTTCAATGTGTTTGTTATGTTTGTTTTTTACTTCCTTCTCTCTCCACTGTCCCATCCCTGGCGGGATGTGGCATGATGTTGCCTTGTGTTGATACTCATACTCACCAGTATCCATAAAGCTATACTTATGAATATGTTACCCTTGTCAGCGGACATCCTTTTGAAATCTTCCATCATGGAATGAGTTCTCCGAACAGTATCTGTTTCACCGCTGGAGAATCCTGTTTAGATGTTTGGGAAACACTTCTGCTTGCATAGAAATCATGTCATAAAACAAAACAGTATTTATTTATTTCCCTAACCTACTTTATTTAACTTAATCTTTATTAAACCTCTCTATAAATGATTAAACCGTTTGTTTTGAGGTGGATGTCAATCTTGTAGAATCTGGATGTCTCTATTTTATTTGTAACTCAAATTACCTAACTCCGTTAAAAAAGTTTTATTGAATATTATTTAGAGTGTTTCTTGTGTACACCCAATAACCCAATTCATCTATATCCAGCATATGTTACTCCTCTCTCTTGACACACTGACTCCAGTCATGTGTCAATCCAACCTAATGAGAAAACATACACAGGTTGAACAAAATCATCCATATCCCACATCAAAAAGTCCATCGACCACCAAACAAAACACAGTCTATCAAGACTACGTAATTCCTAAACTAATAAACCTAAAATCTACATTCTAAAAAAAAAAATTTAGTTTGATGTAGCCTTGCTAACAGCTCCTGTAACCCACATTAAATGTCAGTGTTAAGAATCATTCAAATGCCTTCCATGTCCTCTACAGACTGCATACTGTTTGCAACCAGTAACACAGTCAAGGCAAGACAATGGTGTGAAGTCAATCTCATGAATTTCTTCTTCAGCCCAAATCACATGCAGAACCCCCATGCAAACAAGCTATCAGTGTAAATCTTGACACTCTCGCCACTAGCATATTTGCATCTCTTTGGTTCATGCATGTAATGATGGGGACGGTTTTCCTTTGTTTCAAACAGAGTCGTAAAACCCCTCTGTCATTCGTTATCACACTGTGATGCTGAAAACCTGTCATCAAACACTTCAGTTTCACAATATTCAGCTGTTAACCATTTAAATCTTAATTTGTTCTACTGATAAAGTTAAGAATTTCCTAGTTAAAAACTTTCTATTTGTAAATAGTAATGTCTATCATCCAAAACAATACTGTATCATAGCTGAACCTCCTAGCTGTTGAAAAGTGAATGTTATTTTCTCCAGCAAATATCATTGTTACAGCATATGACACTAGTAAAGTCTTATTTCAAAGTATCACACATATCACATTATTCTGTTCTCTCAGAAGCTGCCATTGCTCTGAGACTTGCTTGAAACTTTGCATCTGTTGCTTTTCCCCTAAAGGAAAAAGTTTTTCTGTTTAAACAAAAGATTACTCATATTCCACAAGAAGATTTCAGATATTCTTTTCTATTGCGTCTGCTCTTCTGATCAGACCAAAATCATATATGTGTCCGTTTCACAAACATGATAGTACCTGTTATCAACTCAGAAAAATCAATAATGTTTACAACAAACTAAAAATGTCAATCAATTACATCAAAGAAATACATTTTCATGCAGAAATGTGTTCAGAAACCCTAATGTGATTTAGCATGAAAGAAAATCGTTTGCGATTAACTTTAAACCTTCCTTTTAAAATCTTTTAATTTGATTAAATGTATTTTCTTTTCTTATAGCCAATGTATCTATCAAAAACTACTGAGACAACACCGTATTTACTATTGTAAATGCAACCAAACTTATTTTATCCTTAATTTACTTACTATATAACCTTTAAAACTAAATTTGTCTTACCAAGTGTTTAGATAAATCTAAGTAAATACCATTTGTGCTCTAATTTGATCTCTCCCCTTGCTCTTTGCAAGAGGATGTTAATTTAGAGGTGAGAAATTTGTCTCGGATCATCCATTGATACGCTTGTGTCAGATCCCCCTTTCTCGTTTAAATAAATGCAGATGTTATTCAACTCTGTCTTCCACTACTGCCCTGCTGTTTTAAAATTTAGCATACTATTCTATCTTCCCCCTAAATTTTACCCAGCAGTAAAGTGACAACAGAGATAAATGTTTGTCTTGCATTTAGCCTCTAACCACATTATTAAACCCCAATGATAAAAATGGATCTATCTACAACTTTTGCATATGTTTTTCTATCATTATGAGCTATATAACATTCATTCTAAGAGTAATATCACACTATTTACACATATTTACTGGTGCTTTTAGTTCCTGAACCTAAAAATAGATTTAATTTGTGTGTTTTTAGCAATTAGTTTTATTGATTTCTAATTTAACTATAATAATGTTAACCATATGCTTTATGTGTAACATTATTTCACATGGTGTCTGCAGCTGTGTTCTTACTTATATGAAGTTTTGTTGAACTTCTCTCTCTCCATCATGGTCTGCTCTTGATGGCATTTTCTACTGTTCCCAGCTCAACTGCTGGTCAGTAACACTGTTGTGTGGATTCTCAGGGCAATTTCTTGCCCAGTGTCCTGCTTCAGCGCATATGAAACAAGTTCCATCTCTCCCACGTCCTCTCTCTCTCCCACGTCCGCGGGCTTGGCTTTTCCAAGCATTTGGCTGGGCAGCTTTCAGCGTCCCTGTAAAATTAGCACATCTTCCACATGCAAAATGGTGGAAACTGAAAGCCTGCTCACCTTCACCTCCACAACAAAGCTGAATTCTGGAAGTGTCGATTGGGACGTTTGAGGCCGACGCCTGCTCTGTCTGCAACGATCTCCCTCTCAGTGGAAATGTATCCAGATCAGAACCTATTTGGAGAGACTGATACCTGGAGATTATTTCGGTTACTTCCTTCTGTATACTGTCTCTTATGTTGACTTCAGTCAACCAACACTCAAATGCTCTCCAGTCTGGCACAAATAGCTCCACATCTCTCCCTCTTGTTGCTTCTTTGCTTCGTTCTTGTTCAATGAGCAATTTGATCTTAAGCTGCTTCAACTGATTTAAAGTTATGTTCCCTGTGTTTGGAAAATCATAGTTTTTTACCCACAAGCCAAACTGTGTAACACTATAATGACCATACTTCAGAACCATATCTTGAACTGTAGGAGAAGAAATCTGTGGTAAATTCATCTCTGTAATGGTTGTTTATCAATTTAAACTCTGATTTATTCAGTAGAATACGAATCTTTTGGGAATTTAAGTTCTACTGATATGGAAAAGACCCTAATGTTTCAGAATTAATTTCTAAAGCCAATTATTTTCCTATTTCTTAAAAAACGTCTATTTTCAAATTCGTTTTAAGATTGATCTGAATCTTTTTCTTTTTCTTTTGATATAAGCCTTTAAAACTTACACATATATCCCAAATATGATTGAAATTATACTCACCTTATTCCAGTGTTGAGAATTCCAGGAAATCCTCTCTCACTCACTCCTCACTTTTTCTTTTTCAGCTGTAATTCTCAGATTAGTCTCATCAAATCATGCATGTTACTTGTATCAAATCATCAACATTTGTGTAACGTTGATAGTAACCTTTCACCTTCAAAACACTTTTTAAGAGACAATGAGAAAAACCCCTTCAGTTATAATATTGCCACTGTAATCACCTCTTGTAATTACTAAGTTTTAATTTTAATTCCTCTAATACAATTCTAAAACTCTGCATGAATCAAATCGCCTTAGAGAAAACTTAATTTCACATTTCTCTTAAACAAGACACATGCAGGTATAAAATGTATGGGAATTTATCAGATTTTTCAACAGATAGCTATGCTGAGACGATACAGACCTGGCCTAGGTCTCTCTGTCACAGCTTTTCCTCCATTTCAAAATAATAATACTATTATATATTTATATTCTACTCTTCTGCTTGTTTACAATAACTATGAGCATGCCGCAGCGCCCAATATTAAAGTAATTTAGCATTAAACTCTTTCGCTAAACCCTGTTTAACATTTTGATCTTTTTTTTGAAAAGAATCTTAACCTATTAAGCTTATTGTGAATCCTACACCGGTCTCTAAGACCTCCTTAGTATATACACGTCTGTAACTCACTTCCCTGAATGAGTGAATTTCTTTGGACCTTTTTCCTTAAAAGATCTAAAAACAAGAATTATACTTTACCAGAATGAAACTGCCTGCCTGTCCCAGTCGGTTCTTTAGCCCACCTCAGTGAGCACTCCGGATTCTCAGAACATCAGGCCCACTGAAATAATAAAGGTTTAGTTCCAAACGTACTGCCCCGGCGCAATTACCTACCCTCAGCACCGAGAGCCAGAGTCGCTCACGTGGATGTCACTGCCAACAACAGCCAAATGTAATGGAAAATTATTACATATCATGACACAACAAGCAATTATCAATTCTGGATGTTTAATTCAAACCGTCTGCGGACGGTTTACAAAGGTCAAGTCACGACAACAGACTTGACCTCAATGGCACAGAGCTCAAACATCACGGTGACAGATATGAGGGCAATGGCAATGAGCTCTCAAAAGTACACTCCATTTATACAATCAGATCCCTCCTCTCCACAGTAAAATACATTTGTCCAATCAGCTTCTCTCCATGTCGTTTACAGGAAAACCAGACATTGGTCTCTGGCGGTCTCTTTGAAGTTTGAACAAGATGCTAAACGCATCTTGTTCCAGACCCGTTGAGTTTCTCAGAGATCTCCTGTCTCTGCAGGTCACACCTATTAGCCTTTGAAGCTCCCTGCTGCAGAAGACTTAATTGGCCCTTGTTGAGAAACCTTTTGTTCACACTAGACTGAGAAGGCCACGTCTATAAGGCCTTCAAGAGCATTATGCATAGTGTTAACTTGACCTAAACTCTGACTATGAGTCTTAAACACAGAAATACATCTTTCAGTAAACTTCTTTCTATATAAATGTAATCTGTTACATTTGAACATGTCTAAATACAAAATTCCCATCACAGATACTGAAATGTTTTCAAAGCCTGGAGGCCTGGACCAGCGGATCAAAGCAAGAAAAACCTGATTGTAAATGTCTACATGTGTCCGTTCCTCCTGTTTTAGCAATTATGAGCACACTTACTTATAATGTGTACAGTCATTTAAGCTCACGTTGATTCATACCTCGCCTGCAGTTATTTTCACAAGTAGTGGAATTGCTTCAATTTCTTTAATCATATTCTAATTGTTAAAATTGCACACAGCCAAACTGCCGTGTTTCATTCATATTTATAGAGGAGAAACACAACTCTCTTGGTGGTGGGGCCGTCCGCGCTAAATGAACAGGGGGAGCAAAAGGGAAGTGAACTGAGTGTTAGCTGACGTCATCACTAACACAGTCCAAGACTATACACGAGGGATTTAAGGGGTAAAATAGATTAAGGGGTAAGAAATAAATAGTGGGTGGATAAAGATTCTAAATAAGATTGTTTCTAAGGGGTAGGGAGAAGGGGTGAAATGGGATTGGGCCTTAGGTGTTACCTTCAGATTTCTAAATTATAAATGAATCCAGCAATTAGTCAAGAACTATAATTTGTCTACTGATATTTAAGATGTGTTGCCTACAAAGTTCGAGCGAAACAATCGCTGAATTCTATAAAAAGAAAATCGATAAATAAATCTATAAAAACCACACATTAATATTGACAGTCAGTAAGGAGCATCAAGCGTATGAGTAAGTACACAAAACAACACATTGATTGACTCAGTACAAGGAGATTTGTGAGTCACGGCTGGAGATCTGACAGTGTGTGATAATCCAAATCCATTTTTATACCAAAAAACATCAGCAGCAACTGGAAGCTTGCACTATATACAGATTACAACAAAAAACTGGATTTTAAAAAGCAGAGATTGGGTGAGTTCCTGGAAGGAGAGCCATGCCTACAAAGATGACAATGAATTTGGACAGAGGTAAACTTTAGGTAAAGATATTTATTTAACAGGAGTTTCCTCCCATTAGACAAGTAACTTCCAAAATTAATAACAAACATGAAACATGTTTGAAAAAGCCTTTATGAGAACAAATGGCAGCGTCTGGTAACAAACAATATGTAATTTTATTTTCATCTATTACAGCTAATCCAATAAGAGTCACAGGTGCTGGAGCCAATCCTGCTGTCATTGGGCGAAAGGCGAGGAACAACCATACACACTCACATTCACACATACAGTCAACTTGTAATCATTATTTAACCTAACTCCAATCTGCATGTCTTTGGACTGTGGGAGATATCCAGAGAAAACCCACATAGGCACAGGGAGAACATACAAACTCCACACAGGGAGACACTATCCAAAACAGGATTCAAACAAAAATAAGATTTGAGGGCGACAGCGCTAACCACTGCTCCACCATGTCATTACTTCTATTTGTTAGCTGGATCAGTGTGTAAAGACTTTTATGCCCAATCCCATTTCACCCCTTCTCCCTAGCCCTTGTTTTCGAGAGTAATCTTGTCCCCTTAATCTGAGTTACAAGGGTTAGTGGTTAAAATCTTCCCCTAAGAATTGGGACAGCCCTTCATGGGGTGTGACATGAAATAATGAGAAACGATATTAAACTTAGATATTACAATTATTATCGTAATTTTGAAATCCTTATTAATGTAGAAAATAGAAAATTTGTGGGCCTCTCTACCATCTTGCCAGTGATTCACAAGGCATTCTGGGAAATTCTCCAAGCCCCCCAGTTTGAAGTGTGGGTCTGAAAAATCTCAGTTTCAAGGGCTGAATAGCCCGAACACTTGGCTCTATCCCTAGGGACACACTACTCCTACTCTGGAACGGCCAAAACGGACAGGAAGGGCAAAGGGGTAGGGAGAAGTGGTGAAATGGGATTGGGCCTTAGGTGTTACCTTCAGATTGCTATGGTCAAAATGAATAAAGCAAATAGTCAAGAGCTATAATTTGTCAGCTGATATTAAAGATTTAAATAAAGGGTTACCAAATGTGAGTAAAAACAAGAGAAGAGGAGGAGGGTGAGGAACGACTCCGCTGAGAAGAGGAGGAAGATTAGAGGAATAGAGGAACCACATTCGTGTTTGAAAACAGTTTTGGTTCATTAGGATGAAGAGGAAAGAAAATGATTAACAAAAGGAAGATAATAGATAAGTGAACCAAGATGTGCTTTCAATCAGCTAATCCTTTCCATATGAAATGATGAAATCTGTTCACTGAGGCTTCAAATCAACCACATATTCAAACAAACACTGTGATGATGAAGATTAAAGCAGAAACTATAGAGCAGTGAATGGTTCAGACCAGACAACGACCAGGTATTAACGTGATGCTTCAAAAACACACACTGCAAGATAAAAACATTCAACACAGCAGATTTAAATATAAGTATGGTGACGTGTAATCTCCAAAATGGAGGATGAGGGACAAGCTTCAGAGTCAGTGCGGGTGTTTACAGAAAACTCACACAGTGACAAAAAGCCTGTCTGTTGTGTTTTCAAATACATAAATGTTGCACAAGAGTCACTCATCGTGAACGTTTGTGTTCATGGATCAGATCCAGATATGGGGGTTTTGGTGAACTCCCTGTTCTCTCTTTTATCACTTTCTGCTGAACGTTGACTGAGATCATTTTATAAAGTTATATTTAATTTATACAATTTAATTCAACAGTCAGGGGGCAATTCCAGGAATATTTTCTCTCTTCCCCTAACGTGGAAAGATTTTCAATGATTTGTCTGGACAAATGCATGGATATTGATGAAAAAATATATATGCAGACATATTTAGGGGACTATTATTTATGAGTTTGTGTAATTTGGTACAGATCCAAATAAAAATCCAGATCTCGTGAATTTAAATGTGGCTTCACAAGGGAACTGTTGGGCCTTGGTGGAGGTATAAACTCTACTGAGTGCAATTTGACTTAATTATGTGGTCTAAATATACAATCATTGATCAACTAAAGGTTGCAAGTTATGAATTATCACCAAAATAAAAGTCCTTCCTTCAGATTTATTTTGCTGTGTGACCTGGTGGATTTGCTTGTTGTGGTCTGAGTTTGTTTCAGAGTTTCTCTGTTGCCTTCTCTTTTCATCACCCCTCATTATTGCAGTGCGATAACTCTCCTCCTCGCTGTCTGGATCGCAGATCAAATCAAAGTTCTGCTCAGCACGGCAATGATAAAGCAATGCGTCATCCGTAGCTTCAACAACATCCCTCACCTCTGTGCTATCTTCCTTTATTTGCTTGACACCAGCTTTAACTTGTATGTTTGGAATATATTTTAGAGAAAAAACTGGAGCAGAAAAGAGGAGGCCAGTGACAAGAAGAGATCCAGTTACACGCTTGTACTACTGTCTGGGCAAATTGGAAGCATTCAAGACATATAACCCCTGTCCAGATATCGCTGATTAAATAAGGCAGTCATAATAATCGAAGCAGCATTTCCATTTATAAAATCTAACACACACACACACACACACACACACACACACACACACACACACACACACACACACACACACACACACACAGGGGCTGTCCGTGCTGTCCCCCCATTTCCCAAACAGTCTGCCTGACTTCTTCGCCCCCATGCCAAATGCAAAGACGGAAAAGGAAAAGGAGAAAAATAAATAAATCTTCAATTTTAATGGCTCATTTCCGTGGGACACTACCCCTTAAGCCTTGGGCCTGACATCAGTAAAGAGACAACCCCTCAACCCCTCAACCCCCATCCCTGCATTAAATCTTCCCATCCACCCACTCTGTGCAGGAGTAGGAGCCGGCAGTATGTCTAATCAGATTTCTCAGTTTGGTCGTCCTCTCCGGAGAGCAGACAGACAGACGGACATGCTGGTGGCAGGGCAGGTGAAACCTCCGACCCAAACAGACGGAATTCATGATTAGTTTTCTGTTTGTCTGCTCATGTGTTTATTTGTATGTGTGTCAGTGGAAAATTAACTGTGAGATTATAAACAATGCATTTGTTGAAACATAGAAAACTGGCAGAGAGTCAATAAGAGATGGTGCATTTGTAAAAGTAAAAGTTCAAACTCCAAATTGTATATCTAATTTCTGTCAGATTAATACTAGTGTAAGCACAATTGGACATAGAATTAAAAAGTTTAAAAATAACTTTGCACATTTGTTAACTGATTATTACTGAAATTACTAATAATAACAAATGATGAACCAATAAAGAATGGAGAGAGAAAAAGCTGAGAGTTTTGTAAACAAATAAATCTTCATTTCATGTTGACATATTTAATAGAACAGCTGATTACACTTCACAAAACAACTAATCACTGTATATCTGTCATCTCATTTCAAAGAGATGCAGAAAAAAATGAATGCTGCAGTTTTTCCCATTCATTCGTCAATTGTATCTTTAAATGAAAGTCTTTGTTGTTACAGCCTAAACAAATACTGTATTTATGAATCAGTTACTGAAACTCATAGTTGAGTTTGAAAAAATGTACCACCAGTAACATTAAATATACTTTTTTTATTGTGCTTCGGCACTGTTACTTAAATTCTGTTTTCTCTTATTTGCTGTAACAAGTGAATTTCCCCGTTGTGTGGATAAAATAAAGAAATCTAATCTAATCTAATAAGCTAAAATTGATTGATATATTGCTTTAGCCAGTTGATCAACTTAGCTCCTACTTTTGTCTTACTTTAATAATTTTTTTCTAGATAATAATACTCTGTCTTAAATGACCCTCGAAGGCCACAAGGTGCAGCCTAAATCTCATGAAAAACCTTGTAAGGGGACCTTGGGTTGAGAATCTTTAGTCAATGTACTGTTTCCAAAATCAACCACTTGTATAAATCATAAATAACAAAGGACGTGTTTGTGTGTAATGATGTATCATAAATATGATTGCTGTTACTGAGAATTGCATCAGTGCCTTTTGCATCAATGGTATTTGTGTATATAAGCCCATGAATCGACACGACTCAGGAGCACTGATACGTCCTATGGAGTTGTAGTATAATGAACTGGTAATTTAATGCCCCTAAATACAGATGTGACATCATAGGAGAAAGAGGAAAAGGCGATTTTTATGTTTTGCGTTATCAGTCACTGCATCTGCCATTCACTGGGTCACCCTCCACTGGTCCCTGCTCCTCTGTTGTCTCTTCGCCGCTCGGTGCCTCCAATGATCTTATGCACACACACCTGACGATTACTATGCAGCGATGAAGCCGTGAAAAAGAGAAGCAAGGGACAGAACAAAAACAGCAGGAGAGAAAGGGCTGATGGGAATCTTCTCGGCACAGTAAACACCACATGCAATAATCTATCAGACCTTTGACAACATGAGGCAAGAGCGGAAAACAAAGGAAGAGAGGGAGAGACGACAGAGAAGATATAACCTTAACTGATTATATTGTCGATGAAAACATGTTCATAAAAGCAATAAAGCTTTACATAAATTGTCCATTTTATTTTAAATTAATTTAACTGCAGGCGATTCTTTACTGTTACTGGTGTGGCACCAGCTAAAGGTGTAATATTGTTTCAGAGAATGCTTATGCATGCATGTGTGTATACGTCAGTCAAGCTGGTTTCTAATTAAGAGTTGCTGTGCAAGGTTAGCGATTGTTGCTAAGGAGGAAAATCACTATCAGCCTGCCCATTTTCATATGAATGAGCTCCTTTAATTAAACCGAAGAGCTAATGAGAGCCTATATCAAAATAATAGAATGTCTTACCAGCATTGTACGAAGTGAACAAAAAAAACTAAAAGATGACATATAGGACGAAAAAGAGCTGAGGAGAGTGAGAGAGACGAGCGCCGTGAAAGGCAGGGAGATTAACTGGTTCTTAGCAGAAAACAGATATCTGTAGTCTTTGAACCTGTAATGTTATTTCTGTGCCGACAGAAGTTCAAAGAATCTGAGGGCCGAGATTGAGTTAGACTTTGGTGCACAAAAGGAACGAGCGGGAGAAAGAGAGAATAAATGTCGACTTGCATGTTCTAAGTCTGGTGTGTGTGTGTGTGTGTGTGTGTGTGTAAGAGAGCGAGAGAGACGCAAGAAGTAGATCTCAGATGAAAAGCAGAAAAATAACTCCATTGTTGTGAGTCTGTGTATTTGTGCGTGTGTGTGTGTGTGTGTGTTTGTCAGACGTGCACCACATATCCTTGTGTGCTTGCTATAATTTCTCCATTTGAAGGTTAATTAACGCTTGGAGTGAAAGCTACAGGACTGCGAATCAAAGACAGTAAACAGTCTTCCAGCTGCCTCGGGGGATTATTAGAAAAATAAATGAAAGCTGCACAAAACAATTAAAAATTATTTGAAATGTGAACTTTGAGAAGTAGTTTTCCCTCCACTTTTCTGTGATAACGTTACAGCGATCTGGAACATGTGAAAAAAACTTTGAACAAAAGAGCGTGAGCGGACCACCGCGAAAAAATCACAGCCCACAAACATGGAAGCTTCAACTGCAGTAAAGTATAAATTATGTTTTGTTTGCGTTTACATGATGAATCCATATGGTTGGTACAAACAAAATGAAGATATAACATGAACTGCATTTGTCATTTAAGCAGCAAACAAAAGATTATTGCAGCAGCCAGTGGCAAACGACAATAACAGTTAAAGCTCCTTGAAAGAAGCAGAGGAAGTTGGAAAGGGTGTGTGTGTGTGTGTTTGAGTATGTGAGTATATGTGTGTGTGTGTGTGTGTGTGTGTGTGTTGTTAGTGGTTTGCGAGGGCTCTGTATGTATTTGATTTGGGGCTGTGCCGTGTGCATGTCTTCACCCTCAATCTGGCAAACCAGAGGGATATGAGCTAATTAAGGAGGAAGACAACCAAAGGGGTAAAGAGGGAAGAAATCAAATTAAAGGCAGGAGGGGATTAGAGGCAGAGGCAAAGTACTTTCTGCTTTCTGCTGGAGTTCAGCTCAAACATTTGGAAACAGAGAGGACGAGACAAAGTGAAGAGAATGAAAAGTTCGAGGGACATTTGCCAAAAGTGATTTGGTTATTTCAGACCGCGATTACACCAAATGACCCCCCCCCCCCACACTCACACACACCACCACCACATTTTCATGTGTTCATTTATTGTCTTTCCGTCCATTTCTCTGCGTCTTTGTCTCTTTTCCCTCTCCCTACAGTTCCCTCGGAGGACCTGTCCCTGTCCCAGCCCTGCAGTTCCTATCTGATGGGCATCGCGCCACTGTTTTCATAAACACAGTTTTTGGAGGGCCAGCATACATACATAAACAGCAGCACCACAGGCTGCAGTGTCAGATCTCCTCTAAACCTCCGTCACTCACTCTGCTCTTCTAAAAGCCCCATCAGCCAGTGTTTGGGCCAGTCTGACAGTGCTGGGCTTTTCAGACGTGTCCCAGACAGAACCAGAGCCATGTTTGGGTCCCTCCCCCCCACAGGCACACAGCTCCGTGGCCCGTCAGAACGCCATTGTCCCCGCCTGTCAGTCCAGGATTAACTCTGTATACACACTGACCCATTACAGAACACACAGAGTCGACCTCAGGGCACAATAAATATCCCTTTAATCTGATAACCTCTCGCTTGCTTAAAAAAGTAAGTTATTTAGAGGCTTTTGAGGGTTTGAAATGCTACGTTAGCGGATTATTAAATCTGTAAACAGTTTTCACTGAAAGTTCAAGAGCCGTTAGTGGTTTCCTCAAACTAAGATTATGAGTTTCTTAATGTGCTTTTGGTTTTTTCTTTCGTACCAAAAATCCTCCACATGGAAGAGTAGTAGCAGTCATTTAAAGACATTTAAAAACGTATCCACAGTCTTAACAATAACAGACTACAATTATAGCAGTTCAGACTCCAGGGATACATGTTGTCGGATGACTGGTCGATCAATGATGCACCTAATGGAGATTATTAAAGATGAATAAATAAATAAACTCTGAAGGCGGTCATTTTACATTTAAGTGTCTTTTTGTTTGTTATTTACAGCTAAACATTTACTCACCTCCTTCACACCTTCCTGCACTGCTGAGTAAATAACTGTCTTAAGGTTTGGCAGGACGTGTTTTACCAAAATTTTTGATTTTAAGATTTATTTGCACCAACAACAGAGTTAGAAAACTCAAATACTGTACTTTTATAGTAAATTACACTTTTTTTGGTTCTAAATTTTAGTATTTAAATGTTATGCTACTTGATCATTCTACTCAAAAAAAATTCTGTGGCACATAATACTTTTACTTCCCTTTTGCTTGACTGACACTTCTTTAAAAATGGAAATTGTGCATAAAAACAACTTGAAAAAAAACACAAATATTTTAAATAATAAGTAGAGCAGAAAACTTGACTACACCTTCACCAGCTTCAACATCAAAATGCTACTTTTATGCATTAGTAACAATAACCTAATGAAAAGTATATAATAATATAGTTAATAGAGTACTTTTAATTTCAATAGTTTTAAGTAACTTTTGTTCATACTACTTGTGTACCTGTATTCTTGCACATTTTCAGTGCTATCAATCAATCAATCAAATTACATTTGCATAGCCCATATTCACAAATCACAATTTGTCTCATAGGGAGTTTGACATGGTGCAAAAATATTACTTTTTAAGAATTTTTATCTATAATATATTTCACAGCATTTGATTGATACTTGTTTATTTGAAGTCATACAAAGACATAAAATATAAAAAAATATATATAAATATGATATGAAAAAAATAAAGACACAGATGATTCCCATTTCAGACTCTAAGACATGTTACTGTTACACAGCTCCAAATCATCATCAACACTTTTTGGGCTAATGTGGACCGAAAAATCGAAGGGCTTTCAGACTGTGTGACACATAAGGAGTGAGTTAGGACTGGTCTCTTTGTTTAGTCCCATCATGTTTGGTGACTAATACAATAAACATCACATCTACCTCTAGGTCTCAGCGGGTCAAACAGACTCCCCAAGGCCCCCCCTTTTAGACATTTCATGAGATGGTATAACAAGCATGACGTCCCAAGAATAGATGACATGTTTTTGACATCTTTCACAAGGTTATGCAGAGTGGAAGTGGGTTTTCACATGACCCCACACATCACGTGACCCCACTGGGCGAGACGTTAGCTGATGAACCGGACCACCAGCTTTCAACCCTCCTCCTTGAAGCTTCAAGTCTCCCCAGCAGTAACACAATGCTCAAAAGGGAACAGCTTCAGGCCTTTCCTTCAAATTCATTACTGTGTTGTTTTAACATAATCAATGGGGATATTTCTGTGCCTACACAAGAGCTCAAACCAAAAAACTGTGGTTTAAAAACAGTTTTGATGATGGCAACAGTGGTGGCACAATATATAATGAAAGTTTGATTGACAAAAATGCTGATTTGGAGAGAGAGGTACCCTGGTTCCATCCCCCTGGCACCCTCAAGGGATAAGTGATATCTTATTTATATTTTTATAAAGGATGTCAACAGGTCCAGTACACCATGCAATATGTTGTCATGGATGTGTTGTTTTTTGCTTATTCACCATCTTTCCTCCTGATCTTGAACTGTGAACCAGCAAATGGCCTTTTATATGAAAATACAGCACATACACAAACACTCAGATAAGCATCCCTTAATCATTTAACCCCATCATTTAAAAAACAAATGTACTTAAAGCTAGTTATGGTTGGTAATTGTTTCTGAAAAAACGTTTACCTTATTTGTTTAAATGCTCTTTATGTCCAGATAACAGGCAATAAATAAAGTCGTCTGAATAGAAAAAAGAAAAACAGTATCTGAGGCTCTCGCAGAACTGATATAAAAACATCATCATTTCATTTTACTGAATAAGAGAACATATTATAATAGTTGCAGTCTAATTCAAGCATATGGTTTATTTCTTTGCTTAAGTACATTAATTGTTTGTTGTTTGGCTCTAAACGGACATGAACAGCAGAGAGGAGAGAGTAATATCATTCAAAAAGATGCATGTAAGAAGAATGAATAATGAAGGGAGGGTATTGGAGAAAAGCTAGTTTTTTCCTGTATTTACTTGAGTATTAACTGCAGTCCAGATGTGTTGAAGTGCTACTCTGCCCCCCCTCCTCTGTATGTAAGGTGAATGAGAGACAACATGACATGGGCAGGTGCACAGACTACTGGCTGACATATTTCAAGGTGACGCTGCAGGTGACCTCTGACCCGGACGACTTGGACTATGCACAGCTCAGCTTTAAATATCGACTGTTATTCTTCTGCCGTCAACCTTTCAATAACGTCCCTTCGTCCTGAGGTGACGCAGGAGGAGAGACGAGAGGATGACAGCGGAAAAAACAGTGTCAGGGTATGGAAACAGTATATCAATAGGTTGCCTTGTTGAGGTGCCAGCCCTCATTTGCATGTTTTTTTGACTGTGTAAATTAGACAGGAATAGATATGCAAACAACGCAGTGGTGATGGGAGAACAATGGTGGTTTTAAAAGCTTGTCTTTCATTAGGAAGTTCTGCTTAACCCGTGCAAAAGGTTTCAGATGGATCAGCTCATGATCCTGATTTGCAAATAAAGAAATTGGGTCCAGTATTGATGAGTTTTTATCTGTGGAAGTAAAAAAGTCACTAAGACTGAACAGTACATCAATAAAAATGGCTTTTATCTTTACATAAATATACTCAAGGTCTATATGGATTAATTGGGAAACGTTAACAGGGACCTTGCAGAAGAGAAGTCAATGTGGACTATAAAACATAATAGTAAAGATGGCGCTTAGTAGAGCTTTACGTACCGACCACTGTTGCAGATGGAGCACAACCCCATCCGTCATTCCCTGACGGCAGAAGTGTCTTTCAGCAGTTGTGCCGCTGCCGCACAGCAAATATTGTTCAGGAATGGTTTTAGGAACATCGAAAAGAGTTCAAGGTGTTGACCTGGCCCCCAAATTCCCAAGATCTCAATCTGACCGAGCATCAGTGGGATGTGCTGGAATAAGAGTTTGATCCACCGAGGCCCCCACGTCGCAACTTACAGGACTTAAAAAGATCTGATACTAATGTCTTGTGCCTGATAACACAGGACACGTTCAGAGGTCTTGTGGAGTCCATGTCTACACAATATTAGACAGATGGTTTGAATGTTGTGGCTTATTGCTGCAACATAAAAGCTGTGAATATACTGTCTTCTTTTATGTTAAATAAAAGAAGCTTGCACACAAAAAACAGGTAACGAAAAACAGGTTAGAGGTACGAGTACTGATGCACAATCCTGCAAACTACCAGACAAGTTAACAACAAACCAACACAGACAAAACCCTAATGTCTTTGGCAGAGGTATTTCAAATAGTTTCTGGTATTGCTCTGAAAAGAGGACATTTTGTTCTTTCATATCACAATTACTTGTACCTTAATGGGTTTGCCTTATGATGATACCAAAATTCAAACTGTTGTAGGAGCAGTGAAAGTGTTTGTAACCATACATTTACAAAAGCAGGCATAAATCATTTACAAAGGTTTCGAGACAAAATCAAAACAACTGCAAAAGACGTCCGCAGCTGATGGGGGATGGGGGGGGGGGCTGAAAAGCTGCTTCGGAAATGGACACGTTTAATGAAAGCAGCTTCGGTTGTATTAATTAAACAATGCCCATTTTTAATCATGACTAATTATATTTGTAGGCAAGGTTTGAGAGGATGGAGGGGGGAGGGAGGGTGATGGTATCTGTGTCTGTGCTCATTAGTGCTGTGGAGCTGTCTGGTGGCAACATACGACTTCTGTCATCAAACAATCAGTAATAAACATAACCTCTGTCCGGGTGATACTGTAACTACTGCGATCGCAGGACAGGTTGAAGCAACCCCTGAAAAAAGCAGCTTCATAATTTTGAAAAATATAAATACATTGTCAAACAATTAGAAATGGTCTGAAGCGAGCTATGAATATATTTCACCACGATAGCAGTCTAACCACCTCCCCACTGGTTAAACAGTTAATTAATGTTGCAGCCATTTATCAGTCAAATGGCTGCTAATTAGTCTTTTCAATCTCTTCTGCTTTGAAGCACATTTTAAACTCCGCTCCCTCTCCCTCCTCTTTTCGCCTCGTCAATAATCCAGCCACCATATTCTCTTCCCTCTGTGCTGTCCCAGGAAGAAAAGTTGTTGTGACTGCTTTCCCATGTCCGGTATTATTCCTGGTTGTAGACTGATGATGATGATTTATGTGTGTGTGTGATAAGCTGAGGTGAGAACACACTCCCAGCTGCAGTCACATAGCCTCCCTGTCTCCTCTTCTTGCCACAATCAGCTATGGCCCTAAAAGCGGATAATTCAATCCATCGAACCCTGCTCACCTAAGCTCAGAGGGGACTCTACGCACGCACACACACACACAACAGGATTAGCATGCATGTTAAAACAGTAGGGGAAACGTCCTGCAGATACACTCCTGTCTCTGTATTAGTGGAACGTGAGACGATCTTTATCAAGACAAGGAGGATGGGGGAACAAAAAACTTCTAAAAAGAAATAAAATTGATTCAGCAGTTTACAATTATAATTGAGGCATAATGCATTGTATTTTTTTGAATGGTTTAAAAAGCTGAAAGAAAACAATGGATTTTGACTTAGGTTTAGTTATGTATTAGTTTATATGGTTTCTATTTTATTTATATGTATATATATTTTATTAGAAAATATACATACAAATTTAAAGATTATATGTATAAAAATGTAAATTATCTCTAAAATTTTAAAATAAGAAACTTGGTGTTTATTCTTTCCAAAAACCTCTCACATCCATCTCAGCAATGACACAAATCTGGGCTTCATCATAACCAGCCTGTGTAATTATAACATTATGGCAAATATTGAGAACTCTAAAAGATGATTTCCATTATTGTCTAATTAGGAGACATCCGCGCAGTAACGAGAAAAAGGTTTTCAATAAAAACTAGAATGGATGGGGAATGAAAGAGGGGGTGGAGCGAGAAAGAGAAACTGGAGAGACTCAGGAGTAAAAAGCGACAGAGATTTTTTTTCTTGTCTGGTTTTCTATAAGAGGAAGGAGAGGAGATAAGACTAAAAGGACTGTCACTCAGAGGAACAATCCCTCCAGTGTCCCCTCTTGCTCCTGCTGCTCCTCCCTCCCTTTCTCTGTCCAATTTCCACAGATTCCTGCTGAGATAGTCGCTGTTCACAGGGACAGTTTGCTGACATCATCTGCTACATACCGAGTATCCTAAACTCTCACTGCACCGCCCCACCACACGTCTGTGACAGGACGGACACTGACAAACCCTGTGCAGAGCTCGATTATTCTAAAACATTATATTTATCTATGCCATTATTACCCTCAGCTAATAGGGGGTTAAGTGTTCACCCCTGCCCATTTGTTTGTTGGTTTATTGACTGTCGGCAGCTTACACAAAAAACTATTGAGCAGATTTCCACAAAACTTGGTGGAAGGAAAATTAACGTATTTCATTTTGGGACAGATCCGGATGAGGGAGCAAATCCAGGAATTTTTCATCACTCTCTTGACATTGTGTGCTAGGGCATTTTGCGAGGGCATTTATCTTGAGAAAAACAAATCAGGTATATTTAAGGAACTGATATCTATGAGTGTGCGCAATTTGGTGCTTGATTGAATTTAAGGCGACTGTTGAGCCATGGCTAAGGTATGCTCTCTACTGAGTGTCATTTAAAATGTATTTAAAATACAATTTCTGTAACGTAAACCCTAAAGCAGTTGTTTTCTGATGAGGGTCTGCGGAACCCTGGGAATCAGTGGCACTCACCAGTTTGTCCGTGATAAGATTCTACCTACAGCAGAAGGACCACTTCTTATGGATATTAGTAACTGCTGGGAGCGTATCTTTATCAAATAGGTTTTGAGCAAAGCAAAAGGAAATTATATGGTATAATATGTCTATTATACTGTACAGAATAATTGTCACCAGAGCAAAACAACCAGAGAAACCATCAGTTAGGGTCAGTATGCAAATGAAATGTATAGTAATTGCAATATATGTTTTCAAGGTCTCTTTCAATAAATATCTGCAGCAGCATGTTCTTCTCTTATTCGCATCAGGCACAGATTGTAAGATAAAATGTTGTAAGCAACTAATTATATATTTATTCATCAGTTATGAAATCAAATGCATATTTTGTTCTGTGCAACATCTGAAGAGAGTTAAAATGTCTACCACAGTTTTGTACAGTTGAGGTCATCTGTACATTTCAGGTACTTAAATAAGACAATATTTGTTAAATTGTTTAATAACAGTTAAGTGATGATCAAAATGTTTAATTCTGTGTTAATCAATTAACTGATCACTCAACTAACTGTTGCCGTAAAAAAAACTAGGACATAATTTGTGATTCCTAAGGACACAACTAATTGTCAGAGATAGAACAGTCAGAACTGGAGGTTCAGGATAGATCTGTGTTTATTTGTCAATGATTAGGATTCAATTCAAATCAAGGAACCGCTGATGCTATTCTAGGCTAAAATGCCGCTCTACAAAATACGATGAAAGAAAATAAAGTTAGAAGAAAAAAAACATTGAAATATGGAAACATTCTGAAATCACAGAGCAGTAGCCAATGCATCCAAACCTGAAACAGGACATTATCTGGAGTGACGCAGGCACTGAGGATGTAGATTTGAACGAAGTTATGATGCCAGAAAATGTGTTTAGGCCAATTAGGACTCAGCTAAAGTGGAAACATCCAGGGAAAAAAGTTTGCTGCTAATGAAAGGAATCGATTCAGACTCGTTCAACAAAGGGGAAAAACATTTTTGTGATACAAATCAAAAGCATCAGGTACAGAAGCTTCCACCCTTGTGATGGAAGCAAACTGGATTAAGTCCATCTCCATAAAGGAAGATAAAAACAACCACTGTTTCAAATCATTCAGCATTCCACAATCATTGCATTTCAGCAGACTGTCGCCAACTGCAGAAAATAGGCTAATTGAAGAAAGTTACCCAGCCCTGATGTCAAGGCCAGTATTCCCATCACCTCTACGTGACCTCTGAGGCCGTCTCTTTCTCTCCGTCTCCAGCACTGTGACACTGAGTCAGGCCCAAGTGTTCGCAACTGAAATCAGGACTGCATCATCTTTTTGTGGGGATCAAAGATATAACGTTTAAAATGTAAGTGGATGCCAACAGGCTGAGAATCTGCTTTCGACTCCTCTTCATTTCCTGGACTACCTTTGCTTCCACCTTTTCCTTTCTTCTTAGAGGTGGAGGATAACAGCTGCTTGGTTTCCGGGTGAAGACCCTCTGAGGAAAGGATAAACAGACGGTTCAAACAAAAGGGTAAAACATCTAAAAGAGAAAGAAAAACATTATATAAATAGATCCCTTTATGTAATAAATCCAGAGTATACTGTATGCTGTCCTAGACTGTGTGCAGCACTTAATCATCTCAGGGTGGGTGTATCTGATGCATGATAGAGATCTTTTCTTCCCTGTTATGTGTACAGTATTAGTGCTGGAGCCTGTTTGCTGCTCTGACCTCGAGATCAACTGATGTCTTCATCCTCCTGATGTAACTGATCAAAATAGCTCAGTTGCTTGTTGAGTCTTTGTCTTGTGGCTCGTGGCTTCTTCTGGTTCATCCTGACACGTGCACACCAACATGGTGTCTCCTCTATCTGCTTAAACTTCATTCTCAGTCATACTGAGCTGCTTCCTGTGAATGCTGAGTTTCTGTTCAGTGCACTTCATGCATGCACTATAAATTCTTCTGTGCCGTCATATCTGCACCTCTTTTGTATGTGCATGTTTTCAAGGATGAAATACTGTCTGGCTTTCACACCCGGAAGGTAAGAAATGTTCTGCATTCACTGCTTTACATGCTGCCTGTCTGACCTCACGTACAGCGGCGCCAGCATTATTCTCGTTATCTCTATGCCAATGTGAGGGTTGTTATGGTTGCAGCGCAGCCAGAAATCTCCTTGTGTTATCTGCGATCAGCTGAAAAACTTCCATTTACCACCACAAAGCACATTCATACACCCGAACTTAAATATTTTGTGTTCGCATGCAAGCGGCACTTTTCTCATGTTTTTCTTCAAATACGTTTGTAGGTATTTGACTCTGAAAACATGAAAACATCTACCACATCTACCATACAATAAAAACCCTGCACAGACCTAATGGGACGGGACTATCACTGAGGTCTAAAAATCAAGATAAGTGCACGTGAAGCATTAGGGATTTGACTGGTGGCCTCCTTATCAGGCGAGGTGGAACATTTCACCAAACTAAAACCAAACGCGAGTTAAGGGGCAAAAGAAATTGGGTCAGCAGTTGGAGGGTATATATTTTTGGGGGTGAATTATAACACCAGGTTTCCGACCACTTTAGAGTTTTCAGTGCTTAGACCAGATAAGAGTTTGTAGTTATGATAATCTTGTTGCCTTCTGTGCCCACAGAAAGATTGAAATACACTGAATGCGGGTTAATACAATTCTAAACACAGTGACTGGCTGCAGTGCTGCAGAGTTTTTTAACATCAGTCACTATCACAAAAGCTGTGAGTAGTTACTTATATGATTGCACATACAGTGAGAGATACAGTATATGATGGGAATTGGTAAAAAATCATCACAATAGATTCACATTAGACAAATTGCAAATATCTTGATGATCAATTCATTGTGTACTCTTTTTTCTTTATAAAATACTGACTACTCAACAACTACAGCTTTGTAAATGTCAATATTTGTTCCGCCACAATATCAACATTGACCACAATGTACTCGTTTTCAATTTATTTAGAATTTACAATGGGTAAAATATTGTTTCACTATAGAGCTATCTGCATTGCAATGATTCACTCAGCCCCTACTTGCCCCATTCTCTCTCTCAATCTTACATGACAAATGACAACAGATCCAATGTCATACAACGCTGCAGTTGGATTAGCCATCAGTAACCCTGGGAGAAATCCATGTTTTCATGTAAGATGAAGAACTGCAGCTGAAACTAGGAGGTCTGACCATCAGCATGGACAGTAAAAACACTATGGACCATAGCGAAAGCGGTAGCTCGGAGTTGGGCAGAGACGTGGTGAGCATCTTGGCAAACAGTGCTGAAAAAGTGTTGCACACCAAATCAGACATCTCTTGTGGGAAATGTAAAAACTATTTGGTTCATTATGAAAATGTGGCAGGGAAATTTAGAATATGGCAACTGGCCACAGTCAAAATAATGAATGGGGAGCTCAGCGTGCGAGTTTGAGTGTGCAAGTGTGAGGCAGTGAAGAGGATGTAGGTGAGGTTCTCTTTCTAAATGTTTTTGTTTTCTCATTCCCTCCCGGTGTGGAGCCGTGGGTTTGGAGCAACAGAAGGTAAAATAAACAGAGAACAGACTTCCCCCGGAACACGGGCAATCCCCAGAGGAATCCTGGGAATGTGGCTCAGGATTACCACATCCTGAAAACTGTCTGTAGAACCCCGAAAGACAAGGAGACGTATTCTGTGTTCTGGATGTGTGTGCTGATGAAGAGCGATACTTTCTACACCTTCCAGTGTCAAGCTACGGTCAGTGTCTACTTTTGAGATGCACCTGGGACTCCTTACCTTGTATCCGAATCTTGTACTTCCCGCTCTGTCCAAACCCACCCTCGATAACGCCGCTCTCGCCCGTCGACAGTGTGACCTTCAACCCCACAAAGAGCTGGAGGTTGGTCTCCTTCTTGAACAGGTTGCGGCCAATCACAGTGTAGTCATCACTCACCTGAGCACAAGAGAGTGGGAAAGAGGCTTATGAGCAAGGGACTTAATAAAAGACACAATAAAAACTACTGATGTGACAGAGGTTATATGTCCCCTCTGTCCATTTGTTTGTTGGTTGGTTTGTTTTGATTTCACAAAAACTACAGAACAGAGTCCCACAAAACTTGGTGGAAGGATATGACAAAGGCCAAGGAAAAAACTGTTACATTTGGATTAAGGATTTTTGGACGCTGTAAACAAAATGTTTTGTATTTCAGAGTCTATAATCGAATGATTATTTTGCACAAGTATTCCAATTATTTCACACAATCATTGATGGATCTTGATGAAAAAAAGAAATTCTGGGTTTATTTAGGGAGCTGATATCCATGAGTATGGGCAATTTTGGTGGTTATCCCAACAAAAGAGGACAGCTTTGCCTTGGTGGCAGAATACACACCACTGAGTGTCATTCTAGTTGAGTGTAACCACATCCGGATTTCTTTTAATTTGATCAGCTGGCTCCTTTCTGTGATGTCTATGTGTTGTGGGTTGCCATGATTTCACTCTGCTATCTTGGCTGGTTGAAGGAGAAGAGTTGATCATCTGTCCTGTGCCACACTGTTCGTCGGCGGTCACGTTATTTAAGAATCTCCGTCTAGCTCTCGCGTACGCTCTCCTTCATCCTCCTGCACATTTTACGCCATGTTTGTTTGTATTTCTTGCTTATCATCCATCACTAAGTCGATCTAACCTGCCACTAATATGATAAGAGGAGGGCACCACTCTGTCTCCTGCTCACCCCCCCCCCCCCACCGCCAGCCCTTTCACTGTCTTCGTCCTTTCCCTCATTCATTCTTGAACGTTTGACCCTGACTTCCCTCAAGCGTGACTGATGCTCTGATAAAGACAAAAATTACAGTTGCTATACACATCCAATAGACCGTATGAATTGTGACTGGATGAGAATGTCATATCTTAGCAATGCCAGTAATGTATTCTTTTACCGAAGATAATTCTTAAGTCTTGAAACATAACTGCCTTTTTCTGGAAGACGACAAATGCAACGTCACATGACCATGATCAGACCTCTCGCACGCACTCTTTTACTCCTGCGGCAGCGACTGGAGCTGTCAACAGCCTGAGGTGCTAACAGCAGGAAACTAGTTCACACTCTTGACCCCTAACCC
Source organism: Limanda limanda (assembly GCF_963576545.1). Lineage (NCBI taxonomy): Eukaryota > Metazoa > Chordata > Actinopteri > Pleuronectiformes > Pleuronectidae > Limanda > Limanda limanda. Next base: position 10,167,436 of record NC_083639.1, read on the forward strand.
GAATCTAACCCTGCACGAGGGTGCACACAGTTTAACTGTAGCACGCCAAAGGACATGAGTCATAACATCTTCCGGGCACATACAACCTAAAATACATACCGCAAGAGTTTTGGGATGGTGGTAACCTAAAAAAATTATTTAATCTGATGTTGAAGTCAATAAGAGAATGTAAGATATCGGTTTGAACTGGAATTAGGGATTTAGGGAAGAACATAACAGTTATAACACAAATACTAAAATCAAGATGGCATGTAAGTGAAAGAGAGGAGTGGAGGTAGAGAGGGAAAGATGCTGAGCCAGAGAGAGAGAGACCGAGTCAGGTTAACACAGTCATGTGGGTATTCCTGTGCCACTCAGGTGTGTCCAAACAGCGCCAGCAACTGACAGCTAGACAGGGATACTGGCGTCAGGCGGCCACCCACACACCTCAGTGTCTCATCACATGCGAAGGCATGCGTATGCAGCCTGCCTCAAACGCTGCTCATCAGGGCTGCATCTACATGCTTGTTTGTGTGTACGTGTCTGTTTATGAATATACAATAGGGGCTCTGTCTGACAGGCACGCTCCAGTGCCACCAGCAATGAGAAACATCCAAAGAACCAGAGGCAGAAGAAGAACAAGGTGATAGAGAGGGCAGAGGGGCAAGAACAACAATCAAGGGTGAGAGGAGAGGTTGATAATCATGAAACAGAACATTTTAAATATCAAACCACAGAGGATCCCCTTACCCTCTCCACCTGTCCCTCCTTGTGTTTGGTCTTGTAGATGTGCAGATGAGGCAGGGCAGTCTCTGCAAAGCTTTTATCTTCAAACCCCTGTAACAGACGGCCTTGGAAGGCTAACCGACATGCATTGGCATTGATGTCTCTGTCCAGCTTGGAGCCAATCACAAGGCAGAGGGAGGGACATGTGACAGGCCGCTCAAACTCTAACAAGGCCCATTGCTCTGGGTCAGTTCCTGAACTCGACTCTCCCTGACCTGTGACATACTCATCCTGGTAGAGGTACTGCTTGTCACAGGTGAAAGGAGTTTCAAGAGAGTGGGGCAGTGATGGAGGTGGATTAGTGTCGGCTGGAGACTCGGAGGCTCCTACAGGTGGCAGGCCAAAAAAGGTAACCTTCGCCATGACTGTCTCGTGACCCATGGTGATGTGGAACTTGGCACGGGTGGCAAGAGATCCCTTGAAGTAGCCTATCTTCCTGACAGAGATGACAGCTGCATAGAGTGTGTGCAGGGACCCTTGGGTGCACACCACGCCCCGCTCCAACAGTTTAGGGTCAAACTGTGTCACACACACGCCCACACGATCCCCCTGCATCGCCCCCGACACTGGCTTCCGAAACATCTGCACCGATTTGATCTTCTTGGTCACCTGATATCAGAGAGTGTAGAAATACAGAAATAACAGTGTAAGAAAAATTGAGACAAATAACAAACATCAATTTAAAACTAAATTTAACTAAACTAAACTACACACAGATGCAAAAGGAAGTAAAAACTTTATAAATACAGGGATTGGGCTGCTTTAAGTTTGTATTTATATCTTTTCATGCAATAAAACATATTGGTGGATTTTTTTATTTCATATTTCTTCAGGTCTCTTACTTTCACATTTAAAAGATGGACACTGAACCTGGAATACAGCATGAGATTAAATACAGATTAAAACATCACTTATTATTTCCACAGACATAATATTTAGGAAATAAAGGCTTAGGTCTTCTCTATAAAATATGCACATAAGTAAACAGCTCATCAGCTTGCAGTTCTTATTGAAACATAACAGAGGCTCTTTGTCAAAATATTGCATTTGTCATTATTGATGAATACAATCCCCTTTGAGGAGTTCAATTACTTTAAATTAATCAATTAATAAAGATCTCAGGGAAATTAAAATTATTCTCAATGGATTATTTCTTGGGGATACAAATGTGAAGGGTTTCTTCAAGTGAAAACTCACATTTACATCTCTTTGTTTATTAAATAAAACAAGTTTTAACAAAGTTTTTACTTTTATTTTTGTTTTTAAATCATAGTTGTTTCAGTAACTTGTACTGTAAATTAAATAGTATCCATTTATCAGTCTGCCTAGTAGTCAATCTATCTTTCTTTATATTTACTTCATCCTAGTATCTGTGGTTTTCTTCAACCGCACACAGAGCTAATCAACAATATTAGACCAGGCTGAGTCTTTGTCTTCCAACATTAAGACATTTGCTGCCCCCAAGAGGTGAACAGGATAACTGCAGACAAAACTGCAGACAAAACTGCTGCGCGTTACTGAAAGTTTCCATCTGTTCTATATTACCTACCCCCGGTCTCCTCATCCTCCTCTCACATTAAACTGACACATCCTCTGGACCCGCTCAGCCGACCCTCCCTCCGTCTGCCCACTTCCACTCAACTGAACTTCCGAACTTCTGTGGTTTCTACAAAAGCATTACCGGCTCTCAGGAATTTTTCTTTGTAAATATCAGAAGTTCTGAATTCCTGCCCGTCTAGATACCTTCAGTGCTGGGATTTCCACAGTGTCGTTGATGGCCAACGACCCTTGCAGGATGGTGCCGGTCATGACGGTTCCCTGACCACGGATGGAGAAGCAGTGGTCCACAGCCATCAGAAGGTCACCTGCAGGGTCTCTCTTAGGGAGGTACGTCTGTTTCTTCAGGAGCTGAGACAAACAAAAAAAAGAGAAGCAGACATTTTCACACACAATAATATGACTGCTGTCATAATATTGTAAGGACACAATTACTAAAATGTGAAACCAAATAAAAGAGAAGAGGTGATAATCATATCCATATTTATCCAGTACCAAGTCTGACTTTATGGTGGCTTCACAAACAACACCTAGTACACATTTCCTCCTGTTATTCGTGCAGTCATTTGAACAACCAAGGCAAATAAGAACAATAATTCTTCTACAGCAGTATACTTTGCGATGACATCAGTTTATTTATGTTTTGTCTGTTCTTAATTAGCAGATATTGAAAAAATTGACAAGAAAACACTGACTGATAAATCAGCCAGGATTAATGTGCAAATATATTGACATCAGCAATTACAAAACATTGTTATGCCAAAGATAACTGAGACATTTTGTGTTTATTATCACATCCAACCGAGAAACTGACAAGTTTATGGTTTTAATCGCAAATGTGTTAGTCTCGTTTTTATCGATCAAAAAAGGTGATCAACAAATTGCATTATATTCAAGTGCGTTTCAAGCCCTTACCTCTATTAACTGGGGCAATCCCTGTGGCTCCTCTGTGTCAGGGGCCTCTGGACCCCCGGGCTTTGCTGCCACAGCAATCACTGGACATTCCTTAAATCTGGCCAACAACAAAAAAATACATGAAGCTCCAATTACTTCATTCTTTGATGTTGAAATAATGATTTAAGCTGCTTTAAGTAAAATAAATGCAGAAATATAAAAAAGATAAAGGTGTGCCTAACAGACAGAGAATGAGTCAGAGAGTGAGTTGAATGAGTTAATTTTGAAGCAGAATAGAACCTGTGGCTCAGAAGGTTGAGCGGGTCATACATTCATTTAAAGGTCAATAGTTTGATCCCTGGATGCTTATGTCTGAGTGTCCTGAGGCAAGAATGCCAAATTTCTACCAATGCACCACTGGTATGTGATTGTTTGTGTGTTAGGAAAGCACCATGTATAGAACAAGCGCTGTATGCCACAAACTTCTTACCTGTTATGACCCGAATTTCACATCTCTACACTTATTCAATTATTTTACTTATTATACTTGATCAAATGCAGACCTTGTGGTCTCCAGTGTTTTGTGCAGTCTCTTGGTCATCTTCTCAATGGCGCTCTGTCTTTTGTTGGGTGGCAGGAGGTCAACCTTGTTCAGGACGACCACCATGCGAGGGCAGGTCAGCTCTCCTATCAGGAGACATTCTGCCGTCTGAGTCTGTATCCCCTTCACCACATCCACCACCAGCAACATCAGGTCAATGATTTGGGCACCTGGAGAAGACAGATAATAATGGAGAATATACCTGATTTTACAGTGATCTGAAGCACAATTACACAGTGATTTGCTGTTACAGACATTCATGCTTTTCTGTTGTGCTTCTACAAAAAGACGTCAAAACTCTACATAGTTTTAGTGAAGAGGCCATGAAGACTGCAACAGCAACACAAACAGGAACGGACACAGGCGCCCAAGAATAACAGTAGAACAAGAAGAGAAAATCAGGAGAGGGTTGCATGGAGGCATAGAGAGAGTAAAGGGCTAGAGGGTTGAAACCCGAGCTGAAGCTCACTTGGTTGTCTTTCCTTTCCCTAACTTTGGCTGTCTCTCTTTCCTGTGCTCCCCACTTTTCTCTCCTTCTATTTGGCTCTCTCTCCTTCCTGTGCTCTCCCCACTTGAGACAGGAGGGGAAGTTTAACACATACCCCCATCCAAACACTTTCCTTCCTCCCTAATCTACAGCATGTGCCACCCCACTGGCTCATATTTAGTATGATGGTTAGATGACACAGCAGCATTTAGTCTGCTGTAATATCAGGACCATTACTCCGATCAAAGTCTGCCCCCTGCACAGACTTAAGTTTTGAAAAAAGTGGGATCTTTTCTTTTTTTTATTATTTGCTCTTGAACCCCGCAACTCTTAACTTGTCCATGACATTATAAGGAGGATGCCTTCAGAGAGAGGACGCCCTCTGCTGGAGAGGTCAAAGTTGTGTGTAGTAGTAGTGAAAATAATGTATAAAGCTCCTTGTCAATATCACAAGGTATCAATGTATCATTTTCATTCTGAAGTGTTATAAACATACTGCTACGACAGAAACTTGGACTCAAGTTTGGTTTAATCGTGGAGAGTTCAAAATGCTTCTGCTCTCTTCAGGAACGTTTTCTGCCGCTGATGTCATCAATAAAAAACATTGTTCGAAAACATTCTACAACTTTGTTTACGCTCAATCGTTGTCATAGTAACTTGACATATTTTATAATTCCTTTGATCGAACGAATAGATCTAAGGAAGAACAAAGTACGTCAATATTTACCTTTGATGCCATAGAACGGACATTTTATTATGTGGTGCGCTACATTACTTCAACTATCAGGATATCAGCTATTACTACTTGGGTACCTGGAGGAAACCTGCAAACACTATTTGTAACAGGTCAATATATTTATTCATATTAATTAATAGTAAGAATGTAATAAATGAAATAGGTGTGTGTGTGGGTCGGCTGTGCGTGAAACAAACCTACGAATAATAAGTACATTCTCATGCATACCCCAGTACGTATAGATAATGGACCAAGCATCCATAATCTATACTTACTATCTATACTTTTGAGGGTCACAGAGGGAATGGAGCCAATGCCGGCTGACATTGGGTCAATTTAGAGTCTTAAGTTTATCTAACCTTATTCTGCATGTCTTTGGAGCTCTGAATGGTCTAAAGTCCAAAGGTGACAGCGCTTTCTCTGAACTATTCCTGTCCACCCGAACTTGTCCTACTGATAATTGTAAATCTAATTCAAACCCCTTTCATCTTTCAATTCACCCTGATCCTGTTAATATCCCTCTTTTTTCTTTATCATGCTTTCTTTCTTCGTGTTTATTTTTTGCACTGTTCTCTTGCACAGTTTTTACTTTCCTAATATACACACTTTCTGTTGTTTACCATGTTTGTAAAGCACTTAGGCTAAACTGGTTTATTAATATATCTGACTTGGCCTCCTCCTGTATGATCATCAAGCGGGATAGTGATCACAGACCCTGCCCGTGTGTGTCCCCACTCCTCACAATTAGCTCCCGATCCTTTGATCTACTGTCATCACAGTGACATGTGGCATGGAACAAACTCACACACAATTCCCAGCGCTCACCTCCGATGATGGTGCGGATGAGAGAGGCGTGTCCCGGACAGTCCACCAGGGTGAACTGCAGGCTGTCGTACTGCCCCTCGCTGGCCCGCAGCTGCTCGGGCAGATCCACCGTGAAGCAGGAGAAGCCCAGGTCCAGAGTGATGCCCCTCTCCCGGGACTGCGGGTTCTTGTCGAAGGCGGCCGTGGACGCGGTGCTGCTCAGCGCCCGGGCCAGCGACGTCTTCCCGCTGTCCACATGTCCGAGCACCCCGACGTTAAAGTTCAGCGTTTTAACCCCGGACTCTGACATGTTAACCCGAGGCTCGCGATGTCAGCTGTTCTGGCGTGTTTGTGTTTTTTCCTGAACTCTGACCTGGACCTTGAACTCAGCTCGGACGGAAGCCGGAGGCGGTGCTGGCTAGCTGTCAGCTAACTTTCCCCTCGTCAGCACCCGTCAGTTCAAACAGAAAACACACCGAGCAGCAAGCTATGCTAACTAGCTTAACTAGTGAACGGCTCACTAAATAACTCGACTTTACTTTGATGTGAACTACTTCCCCGTCGTCCGTCACTTCATCCCCCAGGGCAGCATGCTGAGGCGGGTCCTGTTTTTAGCAGTTAGCATAAGTTTTAAAAGAAAAGGAGAAAAGCCGTGTCTGTCAAAATGTCTCCTAGGTTAAAACTTAACACCGACGTGATAAGTAAAAACATCCGTCTTTAGGTTCGTCATCCATTCAGCGACATGTCCTCGCTGTCAAGTTTCCAGCAGTTTCTACCACGACAAAACGATTCAAAGCACAACCGGAAGTGAGAACGCTGGTGTACATGATTGACACCAAGCCTTAGCCAATGAACGCGTTGTACGGCTTCGCATGGTCCAATCATTTTGTCGGACGCTCTAAGTGGGCGGTGCATCGGGGTATCACTTCCGTGTATCTTCCCTAGTAACCCCACATGGAAACCGACTTCCCTGTGTTGTGAGTTTCGGCGCCGAGGTGCTGCTGTGAGACGTGATCTGAGACACACGAGCATTTCACCCACTTTAACCCCGTGTTGCATTCTTAACCCCACAGCTTTGAACAAGTGACACCACCATGAAGATCGAGGAGGTGAAGAGCACCACGAAGACCCAGCGGATCGCCTCCCACAGTCATGTCAAAGGACTCGGTTTGGACGAGGCCGGAAACGCTAAACCGACCGCGTGTGGTCTGGTCGGCCAGGAAGCTGCCAGAGAGGTACGGTCCATCTTTCAATGCACATGTGCTACTCTTGTACTGGTTCAGAAATGTCTCAATGAGGTGATGCGGGTTTTGCGTGGAAGTTCTAGCTCCATTCAGGGAGCACGATGCTACAGCATGCTAGCTTAGTTAGCACTGTGGTGTCGCTGTTTCCTGCTGAGGTCGGATGGTGAGTTGAAAGGAAAAGTTCACCCGGAACAGAAATCACTTAAATTCAGTGTTTATCAATACACTGTATATACTGGATTTCTGAATTTCAACCAGTCTGGTTTAGAGGATAAAATGTAAAACTGAATACAGAGACCAATGGATCTGTTTTTAAACAAATACACCCGTTTTCATTTCATTTAAACATGGGAATATTAGAATGCTATTTTTTTCTCTCACAACTACTTAATATGTACTTTCCAAAGGGAAAAGGGCCAAATTAAAAATCATCTACTATCCTATACTGAGTAAATCTTATATATTTAAAAAAGAGATTAGATTTAGTGTTTGTTTTTTGTCAATACTTGACATCTAAATATTAGCCAGGGGTTGCTTTAGTCGTCAAGGCATTCAAATGTACTCTGAGTTTGGAGCTCCTGCCACTGTCAAGCTTATAGATAACTCACCAGAAATAATTTGTCAATTAATTGATTACTACAACAGCAGAAATGTAGCCGGCATAGCAACTATTTTAGTCAGCTCAGTTAAGTATCCCACCACTGTTTCCAGACTTCCTCAGCTACTTGAATTAAAATTAGTTCCTGATGACATTTGTGACTATATGTCAATATATATAATAGCAATACAATTGTTGTGTCCCTCCCCAGGCTTGTGGCATCATTGTTGACCTCATTCGCTCAAAAAAGATGGCAGGACGGGCAGTGTTACTGGCGGGCCCACCTGGTACAGGAAAGGTGAGTAATGATTAACTAACAGGACAGAGGTAAAAGCCTCTATTTGTGCCTCTGATTGTGCTGTTTAAATACATTTTCTTCCTCCCCTTCCTTCAGACTGCTCTGGCCCTGGCTATAGCGCAGGACCTGGGAAACAAGGTTCCCTTCTGTCCTATGGTCGGCAGTGAGGTCTACTCATTTGAAATTAAGAAAACAGAAGTACTGATGGAAAACTTCAGGAGGGCCATTGGTGAGTGTCTCTTAACTAATCAATTTGACAGCAAATTTTGATTCCTAGTCCCCAAATAATTCACTATAATTGAGCTTGATATGGTTTTGATGGGTCCGGATTCATTCAAGTTTTTGGTTCTATTAAGCTTGTCTACTAGGTACCATTTTTAATTACTGGTAGTTGACATGATACCAAATTGCAACTAGAGAGGGCAAATAATAAAACAAAAGGAATCAGAGATAAAGAAACTGACAAAATCGTATAGTTTCCTTATGAGACCCTTTCTTTTTCTAGTATCCATGAAAAGTGTAATAGGAACAGTGTCTATGAAAAACAAAACAAAAAATAAATGTTCTCCTTTATATTTTCTTTTGGCAGAATAAGTTTTAGCACATACGTTTTAGCACATAAGCTTCCTCTGAATTTCTTTGGTTCTTGTATCTTTTGGGTGTAAAACATCCTAATGTGTTCAACTCAGTCCCTGAGGAGAAGTCATTGAGCAGAAAGTTGTGTCCTGCTCGCACCATCCTCATGAGCAGAAGGGCAACACTATAGTGGATTTGAGAAGGAAGGAAATGGGGGAGGGCTTTGCTGATGGCACCTGTCGCAGGGGAGGAAATGGAGCTTAGTCAGAGGGAGACGTGGTCATCAGCACCTTCACTCCTCCCCTTGAACACGATCTGCAGGCGGAGTGGCTTTCATTTGAAGGTTGTCATCACCTTGTCGATGAAGAGCACCGTGACGGACAGACCTTGCCTTAAGCAGCGATGCCTGCTCCCCCAGCATACAAACGACCGTCCACCTGCGTGCTGCTGTTACTCGGGCTGCTCGAAAGAGGATAGAATGTGATCATGTTACACAGAACGATGCCCAGAAATTTCATGGGCACGCGCACACGTGTTCTCTCTCTTTTAATAAAATAGACAGAGGGATGTGGCGGCTTAGTCGACACAGGAATATAAAGGCCAGATTGAGTTCTCACTCGGTACACTGCTTGTGTGTGTGACTGTAATGTCGCCCGCCCTCAGGACTGCGTATCAAAGAGACCAAGGAGGTATATGAGGGGGAGGTGACGGAGCTGAGCCCCTGTGAGACTGAGAATCCCATGGGCGGCTACGGGAAAACCATCAGCCACGTCATCATCGGTCTGAAGACGGGCAAAGGCACAAAGCAGCTCAAGGTCAGATTGAGAAATATAATTTTTTTTAATCTGCTTCATTAGTCCATGTTTAACTGCTGTTTGTAAAGCACCTCGACCTATGTTGTGTATTTACACAGTGTAGTAAAAATATAATTATGTAAAAACCGGTAGCCATGTTCATTTACTATGAATCAAATAATCTAGGTGCAAAAACACATTGTCTCTTCTTCCTCTTGTGTGTCCCAACAACTAATTTTGTTTATCCCAAGTCCTGTTTCTCTACCACTTGTTTGATTAGCCTGTGCTTTATCACAGAATGAGTATAACAGCTGATTTCTAGCTTTGTTGTTTTTTTGTTGATGAGGATCTGTAAGTGCCTTAAAGTCTCTTGTCTTATTTCCTCAGCTGGATCCTAGTATTTATGAGAGTCTACAGAAAGAGCGTGTGGAAGTGGGAGACGTCATCTACATTGAATCAAACAGTGGAGCTGTCAAGGTATCACTATATCACTTCCACTTGTTACTATCGCACAGTTGTTTTTTTATCATCAATTTTAGTTCATAAATTAAATATTTCACTAGAAGACTTGAAAGTCTTGGTTATGCCAAGGTTGAGTGATTTCTGTCCTGCCTGTCCTCTTCTGTCCTTCACGGTCCCGTTCTTTCATCTCTCTCAGTTCTGCATGAAAGCTCTGTTGCATTTTCAGCTGTGCTCTGAAATTAGCGTCTCTCATTCCTACGGCCCCCCGTGCCCCCTCTATCTCATCATCTCCCACAATGCCCCTTTACCAGCGGCGGTGCTTGTGGGCTATGTTGACAGGCCGCGATGACGGTTCCTTTAATCAGTGCAGGTGGGCTGAGGGGAAGGGGGGGGGGGGGGGCGCAGGTCGGCTCTCCTCAGAGGCCGGAGGAGGCGGACGGGGCGACACATTTGTTACTGTTGACAGCATCTCATGACCCGCCGCCTCAAAAGCCTTTCATCCCTCAGCAGGCTCTCTGTGCTGGCACCAGGTTCTCTCATACACCTGCTCTCCCTCCTCTCGTGTGTTGTCTTTGTTTCACTGCTGTTGAACAGTGGGTAGTTTGTTTCACTTTAAATTATAAACATACTTTGCTATTGCACTTCTTTCTTCGCAGAGACAAGGTCGTTGTGACACATTTGCGACAGAGTTTGATCTGGAGGCAGAGGAGTACGTGCCGCTGCCCAAAGGTGACGTCCACAAAAAGAAGGAGATCGTCCAAGACGTGACTCTGCACGACCTGGACATCGCAAATGCCAGACCCCAGGTACATAAACAGTAATGTTGTGTAGCGTCAAGTTAAAATCAGTGCAGCTGTTTATGTCCCACTGAGTTATCCCTCTACATCTTGAAAATAATTGTTCGTTATTCGATCCAAGGGAGGACAGGACATTCTCTCCATGATGGGACAACTGATGAAGCCAAAAAAGACAGAAATCACAGGTAGGAAAAAAATACATTAGTCACACACAATAGTTGGCAGGATCACACGTAAACTAATTAACCAATTTCCACTGAACGAGGAAGAGAGATGGGGCCGAGGATAAAACCATTACATTTTCGATATTTTAAGACCAATTTAGATCCATTGGAACATGTGGAAAAGAGCCACTTCTCACAATGTTAAGAAAAGTGAATATAAATCCTGGATCCACAATAAAAAGTAATGGTTTCTTCCTTGGGTAATGTCCCACCCCTTCACAACATTACACGAAAAACAATTGACAAGTTTTCGCATAATCCTGCTAAGTGACAAACAAACGCAGAACAAAACATAACCTCCTTGGAGAAGGTCTGATAAATGTTATCAGACCATTTCATTATTTTTTTATATTTCTACTGTTAGAACTTGACGACCATGTGTAGAATTGTAAGGCCATGGTGGGGGTACGTGCTCTGAGTGCCTCTTTTTTTAAATGAATGCTCTTCTATCTATTTTCCTGTTTTTTAGATAAGCTGCGTACTGAGATCAACAAGGTGGTGAATCGCTACATTGACCAGGGCGTAGCTGAGCTCGTACCCGGTGTGCTGTTCGTGGACGAGGTTCACATGCTGGACATCGAATGCTTCACCTACCTCCATAAAGCGCTCGAGAGCACCATCGCGCCCATAGTTGTGTTTGCCTCGAACAGGGGAAACTGTTTAATCAGGTAAGATGATGAGAAATCTACCTTCAACAGGAGATGAGAAAAGAAAAGTTTAGTACGATGTTAGATTTGTAGTATTAACAACCACGTGTTGTTCACCAGAGGGACAGAGGACATCAGCTCTCCACATGGGATCCCTCTGGACTTACTGGACAGAGTCATGATAATCCGCACCATGCTGTACACACCACAGGAGTTGAAGCAGGTGAGTGTGAGAGTCAGAGTTTCTCCATGTGTGATATCATGTCTGTGCGTGTGTCACTAATGCTGCTGTGGTTTGTAGATCGTCAAGATCCGTGCGCAGACTGAGGGCATCACCATTAGTGAGGAAGCACTTTCACACCTGGCAGAGATCGGCACAAAGACCACGCTCAGGTACAGACCAACATGTTGTCTGTGTGTCAGTGAAGAAAGAAGCAGCCTTACATTCATTGTTCAGGTTTTTTCCCAAAAAATATCAAGACCCATGAATTATTCTCTGAGGAATAATGGGAATTTTTTATATATATATATATATAGTTTTTTTTTTTTTTAATAGTTCAAACCGATAAAAAGGTTCATTCCTGTTATTTTCCTCATATGAAAAGTTTTGTCTCTCAGGTACCACAACATTTATTCACAGTTGGTAACAAAGGGAGAAAACCATTTACTTTGTAACATTACCCTGTGCTTTGTAACTCACCAGTGTAACTGAGGTTTTTAATGTCCAGTACACAAATAATAATTTTAGGACCTGAACATACTGAGTGTTTCCATGCAGGTACGCTGTGCAGCTGCTGACACCAGCCAGTCTGCTGGGCCGTGTTCAGGGGAAAGAGAGTGTGGAGAGGGAGCAGGTGGAGGAGATCAACGAGCTGTTCTACGACGCCAAGTCCTCCGCCAAAATCCTCCAAGACCAACATCACAAGTTTATGAAATAAAACTGGATTTCTTCTTCTTTTTGTCCTCCTTCAACACAGAGCTGTTTCTATCATGGTTCACTTTATTATTTGTTTTCCCATCGATCTCCACGTTTCATTAACTGTAACATTAGTTCTGTTCTAATACAATTTATCCATTGTTTGTTGATGGAAACATTTTTTGAATAAAAAGTAAAAACACATGGACTTTCTTTCAGATTTACTTTAAGTGGTACCTTTTTTATTTTTTTGTATTAATATGAATGTTCAAACGGATCAATAATATAGCACATGGAAGGTGTTGGGTTATTATCTTGTACTCTTATACACTAGGTGAAAAACATAAGAAACTACAACAAATCATAAATTAAAAAAATTTGTGTATTTATAGAAATTAGTTGAACATTCTACAGCAAAACTGTTTTAGTCAGGCTTTCCGCAGGGTCTTAAAAAGTCTAAAATCCATTGAATTTAAGCCCAAAAGTTAAATAAGTTAAAATTATGTTTGACTTATTAAATACATATAGATAGGTCTTGATTATGTGTTGTTCTTTTTCAACATGACAGATATGAGCAAACTAGTGAAACTACAAACAAGACCTTTGTTTTTCTAATCTCTAGATTTCTTTAGCAGTTGATTGTGGAAAAAAGTTTTGAGAAACTTTTTCTATATTAAATATTAACACAATCAATCTGGAGTATGAATTTATCTGAGTATATTATTACATAGACCACGTCTCCCTCTGCCATAAATTATAGATATTCTTCATATCTGTCACACACAACACAAATCTTAAATTTCATTCATTTTGGTTTTAAAAGCTCTTGAAAGGTCTTAAAGTTTAACTACTTGTAACCTATAGAAACCAGATAATAGCCAAAACACAAGCAGGACAAAGATAAACAAAGCCAGGCCACTAAAAAGATCTTTTAACACTATTATTCACAGACTGAAATGTAAATACAGCTGTAAATCAACTTATACCACCCCCCCCCCCCTCACATGGAACAGGTGTTGTCATCTCATGGTCAGAAAGTCCCTTAGCTACTTTTTGACCGGTCGGGCTGAACGTGTGTTCAAAACCGTCTCTGCTCCGGACCTCGCGCCACTGAACACAGAGGGAGCAGCTTTACCCACTTTGGCTGTGAAGGAGAGAGAAATAAACAATCATCATACTTCACTGTTAATGAGGCAGAGAGAAGTTGAGTCAGAGTGAGGATATGCTCTTTCTAAACACACACACTTAATTTCTCATCCCACAGCGTGAGACAGTGTGTTCTCTGTATATGGAGTGGAAACATCGTGAGAAACGCCCCCACACACAAACACACTGACAAGATTTAAGCCTAAAGCTCAACCATACATGATATAAGTTAGTTTCCTTTGGCCTCCATCTACAATAGTAGTGTCAAATTATTTGTGTGTGTGAGTGTGTGTGTCCTCACCGCACTCGTCCATTACTTCAAACGTCTTGCTCTTTGCTAGCTCACCACCGCCCAGTCTGCCCTTTGCCTCAGTCAGATCGTCTTCACTCACTTCAGGACGCTGCATTTGTTCATCCTCTTCCTGTCCTGGCTGGAGAAACAAGTCGAGAACACATCAGAGATTTCCATGTCAATTTCTGCATCAAATCCACAAGGAGTTATCTCCTCAAACAGTGACTTACCTGAGACATGATGGTTGAGAAGGTGAGAATATCCTGTTAAGTAAGGTTCCTCTCTCGTGTGAGCCGTTGCTATTTTCCTCCTGCACGTCCAGCTCGCATATACACACACAACCAGGAAGAGATTCTCCAGAGGACAATAAATCTGTTCCTAACACTAACAAATGACGTAACGACTGTTCAGAGTCCTCCCTCTCTCATTCTCTCTGCTTTTTGTCCTGCTTTGCTGTCTCCCCTGCTGCTACATTAGAAAATGACGAGCTCAATGCTGAGACTGGTGGCCACACATCCCCCCCACCACCCCCCGAGAACATCCCAGGGATGCAACAACGTGACACACGTCTCAGTCTGTGTATCCTCGTCCTCCCTCCTGCTGTCAAACCACTTTCTAATTGCACTGGTGACCTGAAAGCGACCTAACCAGGACGCAATGTTTAAAAGATATGACTTTGTCCTAAAACTTCCTTAAAAGAGCAGAGAGAGGAAAAGTATTTCCTTAAAATAAAGCCGCTCCCATGCTTTCCTGCTTGTTTCCTATAATTATGTAATGATTTGCCCGTGGGAACGAACAGAACCGAGGAAAGAACAACAAATAACCAGTGTTTCTCAGCAACATGTCAGTAAAGTGGTCACATTCAAACCACTCAGGTTCACATAGACTAAAAAGTTAATCAAAAACAGTGTTAAACCTGTGCATCACAAATTGTGTTCCTGTGTGACAATATTTATATAAATGGGAACGTTTTTACCAGGAAAAATTAAATAATAATAGTGTTGGAATGAATTAAGTTTTTGTGAAGTCCTTTGTGGTTTTCTAAATACAAGTAATCAATATTTATCAAAGAGGTTGATTTAAGACTTTTGAAGTTTATGTCAAGTGCGACAGATATAAAGGAATATCTGAGTCCTAGAATTACGTAAAGTAGTTAAGAGAGAAGTACCCTTGAAATGCCACTTTGTCTCAGTGACAGTATCCATCGTCTTTCCCACATCCAAGTCGAGTGAACTGAGATACACTATGACCAAGGCCTTTATAGACTCCATGTTGGTCTTCTTTGTAGATTCATTACGACATAGGAATATCTGTATATTTGAGAAAGAGCTACAATACAGAGTCTTTACAAACTACGCAGGCCGCCAAAACATTTCTCTATGACTAAAACTCACTTTAACACACATCGCAGGTAGCATCAAATGAACATTAACATAATTAAAACCTACCTACACATATTTATGACCTAGTGCGCAAAATGTTTAAACTTTTTAAGGCCTAAAATTCACAATATAAAATTTGAGACCCTGTGGAAACCCTGATTTTAAGATTTATTGTCATGCTATTTCTATTCAGATTTTATTGAAACCTGAAATTTACTAAAATAACAACAGGAACCTTCAAAACTGTGAAATCAAATATGACAAATGGTCGTCATTTGGTGTTGCAAAATGTCATACTTTTTAATTATAACCTAAAAAATATGAAAGACATTCAGCAGTTATGTTTGTTGGGACAAACTATCCCTGTAACAAATTCACAGGTTCAGTTGTATTAAAATACATTCATTCACAACAGGTTTCTTCATACGACACAGGAATGTTGCAGAGAAAATATCTCACTCACACACAAAGAGGTCCGTTTCCTGGTTGGGTTTCATTCACACAACCCGTGAATGTCAGTTAGTAGCTTTTGATCCGCTGTTTTTATCCGTGCAGACCTTTTCTTCCATTTTCAGTCAAGTTTACGAGTGTTTTTTTCTGTACTGGGGAAACAGCTGAGTCCTCACAAACTGAATCATCCGACTCTCCGTGAGAAGAACAGCTACAATCACGCAGAGTAGACTCACTGCACCAACTCCAATGTGGACCATCCTCGGTAACCAGCCGCTGTCACAGCAGAAAACACTCTGGAACCAAAGAGGAAGAGACGCTCAAGTTAGGGCCACTGATATCGGATCAGATTTTACAGGAACATTTCAAAAAAAGAAAGAAACTAAATAAGCACGTCGCTCTGATACCTCAGAAAATGCTGTGACACCTCCACTGACTGCCAGCGCCAGCAGCAGGAGTGGGGAGGGCAGGAGGCCTCGCAGTGGTTTCCACTGACTGGACTGGAAGTAGCGGTGTATGTAAAGCACACTGTGTAAAATGCGGAGGCCCATGTTGAGGCAGTTTGCAAGGATGAATCCAACAGCGCCGGCCCACCAGGTCAGCCAGTAGGACAAGAGGAGGAAAGACACAGACAGAGCCAGCATCACCAGGTTGTACCTGAGAACAAAACAAACTGTGTTAACCGACAGGTGATAAACTCTGCGAAGCCTCTATCTCTGTGTATTTTTACAGTCTTACTTGTCAACCTCTTTTTGGCTCATGGCAGCAAATACAAAACACTCTGTTATGCCATTCACAGCCAGCAGGAGGACGTAGGAGCTGTAGCACCGCAGCAAAGTAGGCCCTTCAACAAAGTTACAGATGAGACCGTTTAGGATATCAAACAATATAGAGCTTCATATCTTGTTGTGGGTTGTATCTTATGGAAGGTTATTGCATACAATTCAGATAAAAAGAAAAAATTCTGCTCTGTTTTTCTAAAATAATGACAGAGCTCAAAATCTAGTTTTAATGACAACTGAAGCCACAGGTTCTCTTTCATGTTTGGGAGGAGAGAGTGAGGTGAGGGGTATTCAGCTGCAATATGAAACTCCACCACTAGATGTCACTAAATTCTACACACCGACTATTTAAAGGGGATGGTGATCCTCCTCATCTCATACAAATCCCCTCCTGGGTTTTAGACATTGAAAGATGCTTGTGTCTTTAAGAAATACAGATGGCATTGTTGTTAGTTAGTTGGCTTTGCCTTAGGAATTGCTCAGGTGGGAAGTACAAAGAATTTGAACTGTCCAGTTAATTCAGAAAAGCAGAGCAGAATAGTGTCTTGTGAATGCATTTCCATAATATTTGGTTTCTCCTGGGATCCCAGTGTTAGTTCACTGACCTGCTCCACTGCTCAGCAGAGAGCCGCCATAAATGTCCAGAGCCAAGTGAGAGAATGCGTAGCCAAACACTGTGATAATCAGACCGATCACCAACACCAGCTTCAGCAGACACTCCAGGACGTCTGCTGCTATGGCAACGTCTTCCTGAGGAGGCAAGATGGAGTCAAATTTAGCAACCAGTTTCTCAGAAGAAGATACTTTTGTTTATTTCCAAAATTCCAACCTGTTTCTGACTTCTGACATCACGACCTCTCTCCAGCACTTTGGCAAAGAAGATGTAGAAGCTTTCCTCTATGGGCAAGAAGATGAAGCGCGCCACCATGGAGCCCAGATTGTTGACGATATCATAAACACCCTGGTCACCGAAGCTGAGGACGTTTAAAAATGTCATGACGTAGCGCTCGCCCTCCGTCAGGATCTGCTTCAGGAAGGACTGTTTGAAGAAGCTCCATGTGAGCCGGGCTAGAGTCCAGTCAATCAGCGCCTGCAAAAACATAATCAGTCTGTTATGACCAAGAGAGCAGCTTGAAACTTTTTAAAATCTATTTCAATTTGAGGATTCTTTTGACTTTGTGTGATAAACTACCTCTCCCTCCGCTCTACAGGGCAAGAGATCTCCGACACAGCTCAAAGGAAAACTCTTCTTCTCTGCTTCTTTAGAGCCCAGGAAACGAATAAAGTAAACACCATAGCACAGCACCAGGAATCCTGTGTACACCAACTGACAAAAGATTGAAATGATTACATGTGAAAGATCAATTGACTGTAATAATGAGAGAAACTTCAGCTGATTCCTTACATGAGCAGCAGAGAAGATGTAAAGCCCCCACTCAGGGGCCGACACCACCAGCGCCACGGTTACGCTGCACTTAGCGATCATCGCCAAACTCTCGGCGACCACCTTCAGGCGGACAAACATGTGAGCTTGAGCCAGGACCCAGAGCGGCTCAGCCAGCAGCTCCTGCACGCCTGACAGGGCAAACAGCACCACAGCAGGGCCGTAGTACGGGACGCTCTGGGGATCTGGGACCTCCAGGAGCCAGAGCCACACGCAGACCAGCAGGGACGCCCACAGCACACCGAGCGGCAGCCTGAGCGGAGAGAGAGGGAAAGACACACAGACAAACATCCAAGCTGAATACACAAGATGAATCAACGTCCATAACAGATGAGGAATCTCGAGCTGAATGCATTAATGACCATTCCATAACATCAGGCGTGGTGGATTGAGGGAAAACAAAAAGTAATTTTAGGAACATTTAGGAAAAAGCACAAAAACCTGCACTCGCCTGAGTTCCATTCCTTCTGTATCCAACATCTTGATGAATAACCGTATTGTTTCTTAAGATACTATGAAACCTCGATGAATATCACACCGATGTAACAAACGATAGACTCATACTTTGACCACTACTCAATTAGCATTTGGTCCTCCATTTAAGAGACAACTTCCTCCAATAGAATATGTGCGTCTTTCTTCTTCTTTTCAAAGTCCCGATGCTTATAATAATGGGCAATTTTACAATTTTGTTCTCACAATGGTCCAACGTTATTATCATAATGTTCCAACTTCATTTTTGCAATATTCCAACTTCATTCTTGTAGGGCTAAGGATAAGTGTACGGTTTAGTTTTTGTAAGATGCTTTATAAACTGAACTCACGTCAGCCACATCTTGATGAATAACCGTATTGTTTCTTGAGATACTGTGAAACCTTGATGAATATCACACATATGTAACAAATGATAGACTCATACTTTGACCACTACTCAATTAGCATTTGGTCCTCCATTTAAGAGACAACTTCCTCCAATAGAATATGTGTGTCTTTCTTCTTCTAATCAATTATTCAAAGTCCTGATGCTTATCATAATGGGCATTATTACGATTTCGTTCTCATAATGGTCCAACTTCATTTTTGCAATATTCCAACTTCATTATTGTAGGGATAAGGATACGTTTACTGTTTAGTTCTTGTAAGATGCTTTATAACCTGAACTCACGTCAGCCACAGCAGGTTGATCACTTGTCTCCAGCTGTGGTTGGTTCCTGATCCTCCACTCAGACATGCTCTCCTGAAGGCTTCTCTGGACAGGAACACTAATGTGGAGTACAGCAGTGTCAGCCTACACACACAGAGACACACACACACAGACACACACACACGCGTTAGAACAGCGGAGGCAGTGGAATGTGTCTGTGCTTCTTGTCTGGTTTCTCTTCACCTGACATTAACGACCCCGATCAGCTCTTTGGACACGAAGCGCAGGGTGAACGCGTTCAGCAGGAAGGTGAGCACACGGAACATCACCTGAGACCAGAGGAACGAGAGAAGACAACGTCAGCCATCACCTGACAGAGCTGAGTCAGCACGGTGCTGCAGCCCGGGCTCCATCATGTACCTGCAGCAACACATTGTAAGAGGCCAGCCGCGACGCGTTCTGCAGCACGTCCTCGGAGCTCATCGTGGACCTTCTACTGGGACTCTTACAGAGAGGTAATCAGACAAGATGGCCGCTGCGTTCTACGAAGTAAAATCATCATGGAGACAAACTGAGAAAACTGTCTTATTCTACTTTAAAACTCTTCTTCTTCTTCCAGACAACCGTGTGACAGCAGTGCTTCCACTTCCGTACACACTGAATAGAGCCACGTCACTAGCTGACGTCACAGAGCGTTCTGGCTGTCCTGCGTGAAGCCGCTAGAGGTCGCAGTCATCCTTCTGATAAGATTAACTACTACTACTACTACAACTACTACTACTACTACAACTACTACTACTACTTCGACTACAACTAATAAAACTTATAATAATAATAATAAAAATGGCATAGTTATAATCATCAAAAGTTATATGTATCTATATATCATCTGTCTATCATCTATCTATCTATGTATCCAGGTTAGGGAATTTACATATTTTGTAGGATGCAATCATATCATATTCAATTTTATTCTTATTTCTTTGTGGTTATTTATTGATATAATTAAATTTTTTGGATGGATTTGCAACTTAATAACTCTCACTGCTGTAGAAATGTGAAGTGCAGACACTGTTTGCCTGGGCACTGAAAAGACCCTTAAGTACATGATGATAATAATATCAACAATGATGAGTCCGCTTCTGCGCAGGATTCATTTAATTTTTTCATTTTTTTTTCATTTTGATTTAATATTTTTTATTTATTTATATATTTTTTTAAATTTACATAGTTTAAAATATTGTGCAATTAATAGTTGGTTGAAGTCCTGCTAATTTTAGGAGTTCAATATCTTGCCAGAGTGGGAATTCAACCGCCAACCTTCTAGTTGGAGAATGACCACTCTACCAACTGGGCCAATCAATCAAATTAAAACTTCCACCACAATAAATCCTGGTTTCACCTTGAAATGTACAGTTCTTTCATGAATTCGAAAGAAGTAGAGACAAGTGCAGGAATTCTAGAAGAAATACATCAGAGTTGGGAGTTGATGATTTTGTTTTTAATCAGATGTAAAAGATGGAGACAGTAAAAAAAGTACATCCTCAATTAACCAATATACATGTTACAACAACATACTGTACATATACATTTTCTTTATATACAGCCTTTTTCGTGACTTCCTGCTCATTGTTTACAGTCACGTACCATTACAAAATGTTCTGCACCCACTCAGTCTCCATCCACAGATGAGACATTTCCAAACAACAGAGAGCAGATGAGGCTCTGTTTACATTTGATCTTTACATGGCACTGTCAACCAGACAACCACAAGCTCTTTATCAAGACACGATTCATCCAGCAAGAAGGTGTTTCGAAGACAGGTAACATTCATTATTCAGCTAAAACAAACATGGACAAGGTTTTTGTTGGTCTGAGATTTCTTTACATGCAGTCGCCTCATTCACACGTTCTACATTTGAAGTATACAGTACAATTTATTCGTATGCGTTTCTTTCCCTCTTCATTATTTTTCCATCCCAGTCGAGTTGAACTGAGCAGTACCAGAAGGGAAACAGAATGGCTGCAGATAGCAGTGATGTCAAGTGGAATGTAAGGATTTCCAGCCTCCCGCCCTAAAATTATTATTATCATTATTATTATTATTTTTCGCAGAGGCCTTCACAACCTAGACAAATAATAAGCATGCACACAAATACATTGACATCAACATATACAGTACGAGGGCCAATTTCTACTCTTGTTATTTCTAAATGTACCTAAGGAGAATAGTTCGTGCTTAAAATAAGGTCACACGCACACAGACTGTGGAACATCTGATTAATCTGTGACAGATTAAGTGAACTGTCCCAGAAACCAGGAGAGATGTGACCTGAGTCTGACTTTAAAAGGGTCACTTTTCTAAAAGGTGCTCCATCTCGGGGTTGATGAATGAAAACCCAGCGAACGCCGACTGGTCCATGGAGTCGATGAAGTTCTTATCGCTGTGAGAGAGACGAGGCTTCTCACTGAGGAACTCCCGGTCAAAGTTGCTGCAGTCATTCGGGGCTTTCTGTAATCAACCACGTACAAGTGTCAGTTAAAAGGGGAAACATGTCCTCACAGGATTGCAGACGTATGCAAACAGAACCCACAATGTTCATGACGTGATTTGTGTGTTAGAGACGTACTATTTTGGGTTTGAAGGGGGGTTCAATCTCCCTATTCTCCAATGCCTGCCAGGTAAAGGCCTTGAAGAAGGGGTGTAAACGAACATTACCCACAATTCCGAGTCTGCGGGTGGGGTCTCTCTCGAACAACTGCAAGGAAACAGCTACAGTAAGTAAGGCGTGCATGGGCACAATTACAAAACAAACACAGGACAGAATTAACCCTGTCCAAAAGAAAAAAGTTCAATTTAAGAATCACACCAAAGCATATGATTCTTAAATTTTAACCATAAAATTATCAAACATGGAAATATGAAAGAGTCAGTGTCATACGACAGATGGAAGAGATGGTACAGACCTGCTCCATTAGGTCCTTGGCCTCCTTGTCGATCCAGCGGGGATAGTGGGGAGTATCCATGCGGATGGACTCAAACAACTCATCCTCATCGTCTCCGTGGAAAGGCGACTGGCCGACCAGCATCTCATACAGCAGCACCCCGAATGACCACCAGTCAACAGAGAATGAGTATTTCTGTCCCAACAGAATCTGTTGAAACATAATATTATGAATGAGAATCATGATACTTTTTAGTTTTTTTGGCATTGTTTTATTTCAGAAGAGCATCTCTAAATTGTAAAAAACGGTACCTCTGGAGCGATGTAGTCAGGAGTGCCACAGAACGTTGTGGCGCGGTTCTCTCCGAACACATTCTCCTTGCACATCCCGAAGTCAGCGATCTTAATGTGTCCCTCATAGTCCAGCATCACATTGTCTAACTTCAGATCTCTGGAAAAAAAAACAATCTACTGTGATTAGCTAGAAGAGAAACACGGATGATTTTGAACACAATAATAATTTGTGTCTGATCGGACTATTTTGTGTTTATCACAATAATTCAAAAGCAAAAACGCATTTCTAGATAATTAAATGTCTTTCCAAACCTAAAAAGAAACAAACTCAAAAGTCATGACAAATAATTTTTTTGACCATATCAATTCATTTGCATGATTTTTGACATTCATTTAAAATATCTTCGACCTAATTTAATTAAGTTAATTTTTTTAATTCTGGTAAGCTTACCTACAATAAATCATAATCATCAAAGTAAATATTTATTCCCCTAGGTAGATTTTCCCAAAATGTTGAAAAGATTATATATACGTATCTTACACTTGGATATGCAACTACAAACACTGTTCCTGAGTTTTCAGAGACAGATATATTTAATGCAAGAAATTAACAATTTGCAATCGGTCTTTAAAGAATCCATGTTTCATGGATTGTTGGACTACATCCACAGGGTTTTCTAACAGTCGACTGCATTATGACACAATCATAATGGCATTTTCAGGAAAAAAGTGTTAAAATGTGTGGGATTATCTAAGATAGCAAGTTTAGAAGCTCTGTAGGTTTGTTTTCACATCGTGCTTGCAAATAAACTGAAATCACAGGTCTTGTTGAAGATAGAAAAACCATTCAAACTAGTCAGTTGTGATTTAAATAGGAAAAAGTATTTCTAGTGTGTGTTAAACATGAAGAATTAGTAGTAGTGTCAATTAAGTGTACTGTATGTACAGCCCATCCTGATGTAGTTAGTATTTTGCTCTGACCTGTAGATGATCCCTTTGGAGTGTAAGAACTGGAGACCACAAATGATCTCAGCCGAGTAGAACCTGGGAAAACAAAGATAGAGGGGACAGCATTGATATTAACTACCCATCATCTTCGGTGGAAAGACACACGTCCTGCTCTGCAGCTATCTCACAAAAGAGCTGGTCGCTAAACAATGGTGTCACTGCAGACTAATTTCAATGTAGAGCTGAATTATTGAGGAGGACATTTGTATGGAGTAGGAGACAGATGAATAACACTTTCATAATGTGAAACCTGAGAGCTGCTCAGGGCTGGAGGGTTAGCCTATCACTGCCCGGCTCCTCTGGTCATCTGTCTCAGGTGAAACAACAGAGTCCAAAGGGCAGATAAGAGAAACTTCCGCTCTAACCCACTCACTGGTTATTCTCTGTAAATGACCAACCGCCAAGGACCATATAGACTGTCAGGTTTTATCTACTCATCATCTCTCACACATATACATGAACATGTCTAAACTTGCTCTACAAACAACCCTACAAACACTTCAAAAATGTAAAATGAAGTCTAAATATTGATTGTGTAAGTGAAGAATAATACATTTGGTCCTGCTGCATGTATCTGCATGCAGTTTGTGAGAAAGTAAACTATGTTACAGGGTTAACAGGTTATCAGCAGCTACTGGGTGAACAAGGCCCAGTAGCTGTTAACAAAGAGCACAGAGGCCACTCGCCCAAGAAAAACTGAATTCAGCAGTGTTTCCATTCCTCTGCTGCAGCTCGTGCAGCAAAACACAAATGTATTCATTAGATTCAAACATGTAGAAAACAAACATCTGAGATGGTAAATCAGCCCACGCTCACGGAGGGTAAATTATCCATCCAGGCTGAATACAAGTCACTGGGTGCCAACACCAGATCAGGTGTCAGTCAGTGTTTGTCAGGTAGAGAATTACTCCTGTTATCTCATGGGTCCAGGAGGTGGACACCAGTTTAACTACAGGAGATGTAACTAGACAACAAGGTCAGTGCCTAACCATAACATACACTAAGCATTGGATAGAGCAATGTAGTCCCAGTCTCAATAATATACAATCATTTTTCACTTCACTTTCCGTTCACAGTCACAGTCACTCAAAAATAAATCTTGCTTTCAGATTTTCTGCTATGAGTGAGGGAGGTATGTGCACATAGCACAATAAAATACTAATTAAGTAGACTGTTCATAAAGATGGACGACATGATGGCTCCATAAAGTGGAGGAAAGTCATCTTGTTCACTCCCCTGGTGGCTGGCTGCAGTATATATCGTAAACCCGGCCTCCTCCATGTTAGTGGATGGAACATAGACAAAAAAAGTGCATGTCAAATACATTTTGCTCAAAGATGATTTCTGTCATTTTAGGGAGGTTTTATCACACTGTTGTTCATGAGCAAATTTTCTAGGTACATTTGGTTTTAATTAGTTATGAACATAGAGTAAAAATACCTGATTGACAGCTGAGAGAAGCTGCTGATTAGTCGAGCGCATTAGTCTGTATACAGTCTCTGACTAATACAATGTGACGAAGATATTTCATAAAATAGGGCAAATCAGCTTTTGTAAATTTTCTTTCAAAACTGGCTCATTTCCAAACAAAACTATTTTGATTCTGCTTATTGCCCTCAAGCATGATTTATGTATCTAAGAGCACCTGTCTAAGAAGTGTTCCTTAGCATTCACCTATGTGTTGGTAAACAAGGAGATTTTTTAAATTTCAGTTGGCGGTTACACAGGCGCCACCAAGATTTCTACATAATTACACTTTCTTCAACTAGTGTGGTATTGTCTTTTGGTTTTCCCACAGAGTGATGAGGCGATAACTGATACAGCTGCGCACAAAGAATACACTAAGAGCTGCTCAGTCCTTACAAGGCCAGTTGGCTAGTGAGCAGCGGCTAATGGACGACATCCCAGCTCGAAGCCATCAGGGCTTAGTATATAATGTAAAAGGAAAAAGAAACTTAATGGGAGAGAGACAAAGAGAGTGACAAAGGGAGAGAGTAAACATAGGGTCCTCTTTACGAGTTTCTGCTTTCCATCATTGATTCTGTATGTGAGTCTCTACATAGCAACATGGACATGTAAGTGTTGTAGAACGATGGCAGGTTGTGTGTGTTCTCCTCAGAGATTGTGTATCGTCAAATCTGTGGGACAGGTGTGACTCACGAGGCTCTGTAGAGCTCAAAGCGCCCTTTCTCCTGAATGTGAAACATCAAGTCTCCTCCGTTCAGGTACTCCATCACAAAGAACAGATGCTCCTGTGGACAAGTTTCACTTCAGTATTGATGACATGATCACAACTAATTATGTTGAGAGAAATTTGACCTAAGGAGTTAAGACTACCTTTGTCTGGAAGGTGGAGTAGAGGTGGGTGAGGAAGGGGTTGTCCCAGGCTAAAGCCAAGACTCTCTTCTCCACCATAGTGCACTCCACATCATCATCCATCAGCACTACGTCTTTCTTCAGGGCTTTCACAGCAAAGTACTCTCCACGACCCTTCAGCTCTGCTAGGAGAACCTGAGAGTAGAGTAAATAGTAAAGGATGTAATCATACTTGAGGCTTTACTGTTTTCTGCAGAAATATAAATTCATCTTTAAAGTACAGAAACAAATGATTGTATTTCATATGAATTTATATTGAATTTTAGTACATTATTATGATGTTGCTGCTCTTTCCAGTACAACTGCTTGTTGATTGATACGGTTAATTGATCGCTCGAAACTGCTGCTAACAGTGTTTATCTTTTCACTGTGTTAAGGTCTGTTCAGGTGAACAGCAATTTGGATTGGGTGTAATTACTGGGTAGCTGCTGTCCTCAAATGAAGTCTGTTTCAGGTGCCTGCAGCTCACAGTTTGATCAAACACTTAGGTACAATCTATGTAGTTGTTGTTATTGTTTCTATTTGTTATATACTACAAAACAAAAACCTTCAATTTAATCTACTTAGCAAAATAAGAGTACAATACAATACAAAACCTAAAGCAACAAACAATCAAATCAAATTCAATATGTTAAATGCAGCCATGACATGCAGCCAGTGTTCTCGCTGACAGGACTCACTTCTGTGTGACTCACTTACTCGCCCTGACTCACCATTCGTCTACATGATCTCACAATTACATTCACACTGCCATGGTACAATACAATGCCATAACAATAAAGGCTTCATATGTGTATTTCCATTTCCGGTACCTTGCCAAAGCTGCCTTTTCCCAAAACCTTGTGGAAGATGAAGTTGTCCACGTTGATTTGTGTCAGGTGGGTGATACGAGACTTAGAACGAGGACTAGACCCCTCCCACAGTCTGCCATAGGGGGATGGGTCTAATGGACAAACAAATGACCAAACATTGAATTTACTCATTCACATAATCATCCTAAAAATTTTACTTTTTCACATATTATTCTGTGAGTGTTATAATCCGGACCAAGCAAATAGTGCTTACATGCACATACACTCACTAACCATTGATATCCAGTCCAGAAAGTTTGTTAACTTCATCATAGATTCCAACATCTGTCTGATCAGTCTCTGGATCCGAACGACGAGTGGACGATTTCTGATGGAATACAGACAAAAAATAGGCATGAAACAGACTGACATTTTCCAACCATCCTTACTCATCTAGCTGTGTGTGTCGATACAATGAGAGCACATCCTGTCAGATTCTTCTTTTGAACATTAATTATGTGACTGTCCCACAAAACTATAGCCATTTGGTTTTTAAACCAGGGGCCTATAAACAGAGAGGAGAGCTGGAAGTTGCACAAAGAGCTGGTCCTTAAACACACCAGGACAGGAGGCTCAGGTTCCCGTCGTGGTCAGGTGTCACACCGAACAATTCGGGAGTGGGTGTTTTCAGGTGATACTCAGTTTGATGATTACAATGTGTGTCTGTCTCCAGGAACTTACCTGGCTGACTTGTGTTAGAGCTTCAGCTAGTAGTTTCTGGTTGATACCACAAAGGTTGGCAACTTTATCCTGACACTTGTGATGAACATTCATGCCACAATCTGCAAAAACAATTAAAAATAAAGTCAGTTAAAGACCAAACTAAACCGCTAACATCCCGATGATTACACAATCACATCTGCAATGTACCTTCACACTTCAGGCCTTGTTTGACGATACCCCACAGCAGACTTCCACAATGGTCGCAGAATGTGGGACTCATGTAGTTGTGATTCTTGAAACGGTGCGGCATGTCAATTTTGAAACGCTCCTTCTGGAACTGCGTGAAAAAACAGAAGTCATCCTCTCGATGAATGAACGATAATCCTTATATCTGGGAAAACCTCTCAGTTTTTCTCATCTTTTTTCCTTTTTGTCTTCTTCTTCCCTCTTTGAGTTTACACTGCCGCTGAATGTAAAGTTACTTGTTTTTTTTTCTCCCAGGTTCGACCCCACTCTGATTTAAACTGCCTCTCCCACTGTGTGGGTGTGTGTACTCAATCATTCAGTTGGTCTTTGATTGCTTTTATCCTCCAATATTGATGATCATTGAAAATAGAGTGGACCCTAACTGTTATTTTCCATCAGACTCTGACCGAGCAGCACATTCCATTTCATTTAAATAACCATCTTATATGTTGTTGAGGAAAGATTCTTTACAACATCACAGACTGGAGTGAGAAAAGCCCACACACTAAAGTGACATATGGACAACGCTAACAGAACATGGTGTGCTGCAGAAATGTGTGTTACGTACCACAGTGTCCCGACTGTTGGCAGCAGTGCCGGTACATCTGCCGATAATTTTATCTATGCATTTCTTGTGGATGGCTGCATTGCATTCTGATGAAGAAAAAAGATTTGTTGGATTCTGTATCTGAGCCTATCTTGTACACCGGCAATGATAATAAAAATAACCAAAAGGTATTTTTGAGGCAAATATTAGTTATATTACACTTCAATTACAGCACGATGCATCAGAGTTTATAAATTATTGCACACTTACGTCTGCATTTATAGCCTTGTTTGTTGAGTCCCCTGTGAGAGACAGAGAGACACAACTCATTCTTTGATCTTGTAAATGGTTTTCTGATTAATCCTTGTGATAATGAACAGCTGGAGGTCAACCATGCAGATTTGTGTATATGTTTCCTTTCCTGTGAGTTCTTCAAAGCACATTAGTGGAGATATGCAGCCCTCCAGGGAGAACTAACTATATCATTGGAACAGACAAACATTGCAACTTAAAGGAAAAGTTGACCTAGCTGGTCAAATAGGTCATCAAACACACTTTGAAAAATATCTGCCTTTTCAGAGAGTGTGCTGGAAAATTCTGAAACACCTTCTAATCTCTCATCTAATGGTTTAGCTTATCTGATCAGTAGTTTGTGATTTCTCCTTAAGCTGCCCTGAACATTTGTTTATGGGGCTGAAAGGTGGGACTCACTAACCAGACAAACTCTCTGCACACGGAGCAGAAAGTGGGCTGTCTGAAGAATGTGGCGATGAACTCGTGGTTCTTGATGAAGTGGATCTTGGCCTGCTTGATGGCCCCACGTCTGCGGTTAAGAGTAGGAGCGTCTTCCTCCTTCCCAGCCTGTTTACCCTCTTCAAGATACACAGAGAAACACAACTCATTAATCCCACGACACTGCAAAGGAAAAAAACGTGCTGTTTGTTTATGTAAGATATATAAATCAATAGTCTTAATGTTAATCTATGAGGGCAAACTATTGCTGATGTGAATGGCGGCAGTGATGGGAAGGAAAAACACTGGTTGGATAGCCTGTGAATCAATGTATGGAGTGAACTGAAAGGAAGGAAAACTACAGACTATAAATCAGACTAGTTGCGGACCAAGTTACAGCTCAAGAACATATTCTTCCCCATATGCACTCACACTTCTACTATTTTAACAATCACTGGTTGTGGTGGTGGTGGTGGTGGGGAATTACATCAACTCAAAGTTTCTCATTTAGGTTATTTCACATGACGTTTTCACTACACAAGTGGAGTTTCAGTCCCTGTGAAACAATCAGAATTAAGAGAAACACTTGGTGTGCGGTGTAGTGGTTTGACTGTTTCCATGAAACTGGCAATTTACCTTACACCCACAGAGAGCTGATAAAGTAGACCAGCTTATGTTAAACTCTTTAAGAGACTTTTTTTTTTCAAACTATAACTTCTAACCTCTTTGTCATGAATATCAATCGGTAGTGACTTGAAACCACAGTCTTTTTAACAGTATATAGTTAGTACATGACGGTAGTAGCTATGGAAAATCATATAGATATAGATTAAAGAAAGACGTCCAAGAAAGAAAGAGCGAAGAATAGAAGAAAGAGGATAGGTTATTTCACCTGATTCCATTCCCTCCAGAAAATACTGCACTGCCATCATCACTTTCCCAGAAGGATGGAGGTCCACCTGAGTTAAACACACAGACAGTTACAAACAGACAGTCTGAGATATTGATCTGTAAAAAAAACAGATCATAATTTGTAATGTCATACCCAGAATTCAGCACGGCCGTTGGCTTTCTTGCAGCGCTCGGCGAGGACGGACACGCCGACGGAGACCTCAGCCAGCGGCTCCTCTGCTGTCTTCATCAGCAGCACCTCCAGCACACGACCCTCGTAGATGTGCGCATCAAAACTGGCCTTCCAAGCCGGGTACATTGTGGGTTTCCGCTGAACCAGAGTCTTACCTCGCTCTAGGAAAAGAGAGAGAGAGAGAGAGACAAAAAGAAAAATGTTTAGTCCAGTGGATTATTATTTTTATTAAGATTAGAATTCATACAGTGCAGGAAATATTGCAGGAGGTAAAGTTTAGGAAGGAAAACGTGTGTGAAACACAGAGCAGTGTAGACTGTGAAGGAGTTTCTCACCAGTTGTTACGGCTTCCTTCATCTTGATTGCACAGAACAGAGGGTCTGCCAGAGGGGGCAGGACGCCCAAATCGTACGAGTTAAAGGTGACCCTCAAGAAAGGAGCCATGGTGACAGGTCCTAGGATCACCTGCTCCCAGAGACAGACAAACCCAGTGTTACCATGGGGACTTTTGTCTATTATAATATGTAATTTGCACACATAGATATAGATATCCATTGTTATATTAAATACATATACACAGTTGTATATTCTCACGCAGGTGGCTCATATTCAAGCGGAACGAAATTTGACCCCGGCTCCACCATGACACTGTGTGTTTACTTTCATACTTTGGCCCTGTTCATAACTGACATGAACATGCGTGATCTGAGCACAAGAGCAGCCACTATACACCTGACATTAGATAGAATCTCAAGTGGCCACTTAAAATCTCACTGCGCTGCTCGAAATGGAGAGAGGGAGAGAGAGAGAGAGAGAGAGAGAGAGAGAGAGAGAGAGAGAGAGAGAGAGAGAGAGAGAGAGAGGAGAGCGAGAGAGAGGAAGGAGAGAGAAACCAAATCAATGCATTGTGCACAGCTCTACACTGCCACACGGTTTTACTCTTTCGAGATAACAAAAAAAAAAAATAAAGAAAAGCAATAGCCTGACAGGCACTCAGTGTTAATATTGTGGCGGGCTGCTAATAAAAAATCAATACATCGGAAACTTAGAGATGTTTAAAAATATTTTTGGTCCATTATGAAACATTATGATCCAGGACACACGAGTGTTCAACCAGCTAAAATAATGAAGCCGCATTCGTCCCAAACCACCTCCAAATGTGCCGGATCTGAAAAGTGTCCTTGGTGCATTCACACATGTGCTCAAAGCTGTCCACTTGTGATCAGGTCCAAGTGACAGACTTTAATATCAGGTATGAACAGGACATTTAAATAAGTCACACCCACATGGAGCATTTGTACAGATCTGACAACAACACCTGTTTTTGTATGGAGGGCGGGTTTCTTGTCTCTGATTCCAAAGCTGGTTGTTTGGAGTAAAAGATAGTATCTTTTGAATTTTCCGTATGTATTTTGTATTTCATGACAAATTACATAACTGTGTTGTGTTCATGCAGCGTACTGGTTTTCTGTGAGTTAGTGCCAGCGAGCTTATGTACAGGCAGAGCCACAATCTTAACACCAGTTTCTACATAGTATGCAAGAGGTGACGCCCGTCAGTCCATGAGTTGGCAGGAGCTTCAGTCACACCCATGCTGCTCTTCAAGTTCCTCACCTCTAGGTATAAAATACCAACAGAAATGTGCCAACGTCATACTTGTGGCTCGCTAACTTGCTTGGTTCCTGGTTAGTGTGTATTTCTTTTTTCACGGTGTAGATTCTGTGAGGTTGCAGCAGCAGCAGCAGAGGTGTTTGTCTGTACCTACGAGAGCAGAGCGAGTCTCGACATGTCTCTCATCCAGATACAAGCATGAAGCGCTCTGCAGAAGGCCCGGCTGCTTTTTACAATCCTTAACCCATTATCCACACTGAGGCCATAAGAGTAAAACACAGAGAAAACAAACATGGAGGGAGAAAAAGATTAATAATAATGTTCCCACGGTTGATGCTTGTGGGAACTGTGGTCCAGGGTTTTAGGAGTTAATCAATAGCAAGCACACTGTGTGATAGAGGGCGGTGGTGATTGATTTCCTAGCAAACTGCTCATGTGCAGTTTCGATTAGTCCCAACTGTAAATTCAGTGGATACATCTCTTGCACCAGTACTAACAGACTTCATTTTTATACCCCACTTCCTGTATTAATGAGCAACACATTGTGTGTTTGTTATCTGTAGTAGCAAGTATATTTACTAAGGCTAATTAAATATACTATACTATTACACCTGCAATCTGGGCGAAGACAAGGTACAATGACCAAAAAAGCTCTGTATCTGCATGTTTGAGATTGTGTTTGAATACCACATTAAAAAAAAGGAGATAAGTCACTGAAATAGCAGTAGCTTGAGTGCAATTTAAAATCATAATAAAATGAGGAGAGTGAGACCTCACACCAAGACAGGAAGAAAAAGAGTGGAAATGTTCAGATCAGATCCTAATTTCTGCCGATACTGCTGAAAATTCAGGGTTGACTACCGACAAGTACGCAAGTCTATGGACCAATTTGACACTACCTCTTAGTGTCACCCGGATAAAACTGCAAGTTCCTTTTTACGAAATCACTTCTTCTTTGCCAAGTTTAGTTTTTTAAAATAAGATGTTTCCGGTTGTGCAGCATTAGCCAGAGCTAGTCGACAAGTCAGCAATCAGGCAATTCTGATTGCTGACTTCCAATTGGAGCTATACAAAAGGAAGTAATTGTTCTGTATATTTTGATTTATATACTTGTGTTCCTTTTTCCATTGTGATTGTCCAACTATTTAACAAATCAAATGCATGTAAAACCACTTCAGAGTCCTCACACGAAGCTGTCTGAGTTACACACACACACACACACATGGTCACAGCTCTTAACACTCTAACTAGCTTTGACAGGATCAGTCAGTGCATTTGATTTCTCTTTCTCTCTCTGAAGGATGTGGTCGACTGTCAGTTGGCAGAGGAGCAGATGTCACAGACTCACACCACAGTGAGCAGTCACACTCTCTCTCACACACACACACGCACATACAGTATGTCTAACGCTTTACCATTAATATCAGAAAACACGACTCCCCTCTGTTAGCTGCCCGGACCTGCCCACATTCCTGCCGCTGCCGCCTCTTTCCTCTCGGTGGAACAACTCACTACGTGACCCGGGAGATTCTGGGACCTGAGCAGGAATTCCCCCCCCACACACACACACAGCTGCTGTCACACACCCGCAGTGATCACACAGGATCCTCGGTGGCTGTCGTTGCATAAAGCTGGTGGCCATTACAAATCCTCTGTCCTCCCGCAGTGGTGACAGGTCACAGATTCCGACTCACCATTTTTAATTCAAGTGCCTTTAAAAACGAGCCAGCGGTGTTTTCAAAAAAAGTTGTTTTAATGTAAAGCGACGAATGTGGCTTTAATTAACACGTAAAAGTTGCTAATGTAAGTCAACGCTCATGTTTGAGTAATATTTAGCTCACGTTAGCGCCGCTGGTGGCGTAAAACAACACACAAGTTACAGTGTGTTCATCACAGAAGAAGAAGATGGTTTGACGGAAACCTTCACAACCTTTTTTAGCAACTTTTTGCAAACTCCAACGTGAGAATCCAGCTTTCAGACACAGATAGAAACAGTAATGGCAGCTCACCTCGTCCAGCAGCTGCGGTGCGAGGTGTGTGATCACCGCAGCTCGAAGGAAAAGTTGCTCTTTAGCTTCCTCTCCTTCTCTTCGCTCATTTATTCCGACGATTGAGGAAGTGAGGTGCCTCTCTCTCTCTCTCTCTCTCTCTCTCTCTCTCTCTCTCTCTCTCTCTCTGTCGCTGAGGTTCTCTCTCTCTCACACACACACACACACACACACTGAGCCTCGCTTCTCTATTTCTCTCTCTCTCTCTCTCTCTCTCTGAGGATCTTTCTCTGTCGCTGAGGTTCTTTCTCACTCACATACACATTACACACACACACACACACACACACACACACTGAGCCTTGCTCTCTCTCTCTCTCTCTCTCTCTCTCTGAGGATCTCACTCACACACACACACACACTGAGCCTCGCTCTCTCTCTATTTTTCTCTCTCTCGTTCTTGCTGAGGCTCTCTCTCTTTCACATACACACTGAGTCTCTCTCTCTCTCTCTCTCTCTCTCTCTCTCTCTCTCTCTCTCTCTCTCTCTCTCTCTCTCTCTCTCTCTCCCTCTCTCTCTCTCTTTACAGGCGTGACGTTTACCAGGTGTACACACACTTACTCACACACAAATACACACACACCAGCTGTCCTATTTTGAATAGAGAGCCTGCCAATTATCATAATGCACGATCTGGACAGTTGTCCACTTGTTATGCACACACACGCACACACGCACACACACACACACACATACACACACACACACGCACGCGCACACGCACACACACACACGCTGCAGCCTAATACGTCTTTTTCCATTCACATGTCAGTGTGTGTTAATCACTGCAGACCTGTTTATCACCTGAGCTGGAGGGAAACTACCGACATGGTTGAATGAATACAAGTGTTACAATGACAATCATACAGCAGTGTTGTGAGTCACAGAAACTGGATTTATTTCTTTTTTTTACCTCTGACAATTTCTTTTTCCTCATGAATACAATTACTCCTTTTGTTCTCAAATACTGTGATATCAGATCAGACACCATTGCTAGTTCCTCTCATCAGGGGTCAGGGGTGAATCTACACCTCTGATGCTCAAAATTAACTTGGGGTGGCCACTTCGATTCCAGGGGTGGCCTGATCCTGTGAAACATTTTCTGTCATTCAAGTTTTGGTATTTTAGCCTCTCTGTTAAGTTTCCCTGTTAGCTGAAAGTCATAGCGACATATGGTGATGACCTATATTTCTGGGGTTTGCTTTGTGTATCTGGGCTCCACAAATGTCCAAACTGACAGGAGTTGTTTTGTCAGAAGACACAGCGATCGTCTCCAAAGCGATTCACGGTCTCTCCATCATATATATCCCAACGCAGACATCACTGGACTCCGCCGGTAACACATGTATATCTGCATTGCTGCTGAGAGTGCCCTAGATTGCTGTAGCTTAGTCTCATATGTGGGGGAAGATTTTCTTTTTTCTTTTTTTTTTTTCCACATTTGTGTGGAATGGGGGTGGGGTCACGTGGCTGGAAGGCTGCGGGGGCAGTTTTGAGGTTTGAGCTAAGGTTTGCTGCCGGTGAGGAGGTGGCAGATTTTTCCTCCTGCAGCCAAGAGGATCTGTTCTTGTTCTAAACTAAGAACAAGCACCTTAAACTTGTCCTTATAATGCATGCCTGTATTCACACACCCCCATACCCCGCCCCCTCACTCACACACGTGCACACACACTCACACAGTCGTGTCTCCATGACTTTGGAGGATTTAACATTGATTTCCTGGAGACTCACTCTAACCTTAACCTTAACTTAACCTAATAAGGAAGACAAGTCCCCATAATTGACTGTGTTTAAACCAATTTGGTCCCCACAACATGAGTAATACCTGAACAATAGGTTTGCACAGATATCCTCATTAGGACTTTACACTGATTTCCATTCGTTTTCAACAGCCAAAGAAAGCCTTATCCCTAACCTAAACCTTACCACGATTCACATCTCACCCCTAAACTTATCCAGGACCTCAGGAATGATGATTTGCCTCATTAGAGCCGAGCTTTGGTCCCCATGTGGTCTAAGGGTCCTGACAAGGTCAGTGTTTATGCTAGAAAAGGTCTTTAAAAGGTAGAAAGAACAAGTATACACACACACACACACACACACACACACACACACACACATACAGACATCTGTGTGCAAACCTCATTCATGCCAACTGAGCTATTCTCATCTTGATGACACAAATGAAATATTGACTGAAGTGAACAAAGCTCTAAATAAAGAAAGCAGCAGAGAATTGCAGGGTGAGTCATAATTTAGTGTTTAGTTGAAGTTTACAAGTCTCTGAAACTGCATGTGCTGCTGTGAGTTCAAGTTAAGTGAAACTTGCCGGGAGCAGACGGAAGGGCACAGGTGTGTCAGTGTTCTCCCTCTCTGCCGAGGACTTATATAACAGGCAGATTTTGACTCACGGCAGACACAGGAAGTCTATAGCATAGACCAGCCTCATGTGAGCATGTGGGTCTATGTGTGTGCGTACTAGAGACCTCATTGCTCACTGACTCCTCTCTGACTCTGACAGACACTCATTCAAGGTCCAAGCAAGCCTCCCCTTCTGTTCTTCCTGGAGCAAACACCCACACCCACACACATTTATCCTGTCATTTTCCACCTGAGGGATGTATAGGTTGTAGAACAGGCGGATGTTAAATTTAGCAAGAAGTGAGAGGGCAATGCAGAAACCTATTTGCATGGAGTCGAAGCATTCAGCTGTATGTCTTTGCCATGCACGGTCGGGGATATTGAAAACATTTGAAGGTCAAATTGTAGTGAATTGATACAATCTGTGAATTTTATGAAGGTTGTGACCACGCCCAAGTTTCCCAAGATAAATCAAAAACATAGCAATGATTAAAATCTAAGAAAAATACACTTAAATGTGAAATATTGATTTTTTTAAATATTATCTGGGCCCCTAGATAATGTTAATTAGCCGATAAGGAGAGATCACTTGTTTGTTGACTAAAGACCCAACTAATTATATCAGCACTATGTTCCTAACCTGTGATTAAGGGTCATACAAGTACACATTGCTTCATTGTAGAGGGTTTCAAGCCTAAAATAGGGATGAAAATTCCACAAAATTCAAAACTGTCCTTTGTTTATACTTTATAGCACTAAGGCTTCAAACGTAAAAGCAAAATATGCTAAAATAGGCAGATTAAGGAACATGAATCTTACTGAACACAAGCAGCTATGGAGGAGGGTAAGATACAGGTGGGAAGATTGATGTTGCTCTACCAGCATGTTAGCTCAAAGGCATAAAAATCCACCATCACGTTTTAACCTAATTGTAAAGTTATATCTGTATACAAAAACAGCAGTGTTAAAACCAGAAATGCATATTTAATGTGTTTATATGTTTGGTTTAAGTTAATTTCCTATACTGGAGTCTTCACTGGTTGCTTGGCAACTGCTACCAGAAAAAAGAATGAGGCCTTCGAACCATAATGCGCTATATATAAATGAAGGCCTTCTTTTTTTACTTCAATTTATGTCTGGATTATGTATTTTACTTTGAAGTACTGTAGTGGGGGGGTGCATGTTGTCAATGATTGCTGTTTATCCACTTTTTCATGCTAAGCTAAGCTAACTGGCTGCTGGCTACAGGTTTAATGTAATCGTCATATTTTAAGTTTGGCAGGATAACAAAAAAACATATTCTATACTTTTCCATTCTATTCTTTACCTTTAAGTATATAAGGACAAATAAAACAACATTCTGACTGTTTTGGCAAAAAGAGTTTGACAGAGTTTGACTCCCCCGGTGACAAGTACCAGACCTGCGGACCTACATTTCTCCTTGTTCCTCTGCAGACATGTGTTGCAGGAGAATGGAAAACACGATGCAGACTCCATGTTAAGGCAAGGGAGATAATAAATGTTCAGTCAGGTGCAGGGTGTGCTGAAGGCTGTGTTTTTTTCCTTCCCGCTGAGGGAGAGTGGGCTATTTAAAGCTTTAGGGGAGGTGGAATAGGTGTAACATTGACTTGGCAGTGTGGGCTGCAAAGAGTTTGCAAAGTGGGACATTAGAGTGTGACCTGCTATTCTTCCACCCTCTCCACAACATATTTTTCCGTCTCCCTCTCCCCATCTCCGAGGGGTGCAGGGAATCAGGAGGAAAGGCGCAGACCCAGAACTGTCGAGCCAATGTCAAGTTGACACACCTGTTTTCACAGCGCTCTCTCTCTCTCTCTCTCTCTCTCTCTCTCTCTCTCTCTCTCTCTCTCTCTCTCTCTCTCTCTCTCTCTCTCATGTTTTTTGGTATGTTTATTTAAATCTCCAGGTATTATGTAATGAAATCTTCCCATTTGTCTTGAGGATCTGCTGCCCACACAACACTGCAAAAAGATGAGAAGCCTCACTGTTGTTACTCACGACATCGTGCATTGGCTTCTCGTGCTGAAAGTGTGAGTCAGTCATTAAAAAGTTCACACAACTCTGCTGTCAGAGCATCTTGGGTTAAAGAAAAAGAAAAGGCCATAGGTGAGCTCAGGTAATGCTTCACCTCCTCAGTCGTTAATGAGTCTCGAGGCTGTGCACATGTAACAGTGCTGAATGCATTCGACCTTATTGAGTAGGCTGGGTGTTTATGATTGATTATTTGCTTCTCTCTGCATTGTTCCTGCCCGCGGCAATATGGAAGTAAGCTCTGATTATGACACTGTTGCTGCCCCACTGTAAAGGAGAAAAAAAAGCCTCCACCATTCGTCCCACTGCAATTGCTCATTGCATTTCATTACTTGTTGTTTTAATTAATTAGCACAGAGCATCAATAAAAGTGTGACTGGATATTCTTGTTTTAGCCCGGTTTATTCTTTAGCGATCCCGTTTCTTGCTTCATTGGTGAAAGGGAATAACAAGCACAAGAAAATACCATTTGAAATAAATATAAACTTACAGGTACTTGAAGTGATTGAAGACAAAATTAAGTCATAAAATAAGGTTAATCCAGTGGAAGTTTGCAGTATATACAGGAAGTTCGTGGTGATAAATGCTGTAATTGTGTTTTAAGCAACAGCAGTAAAGGCAAAAAAAACACGACATAGATGGTAAACTCAACAGAGGGAGAGAGAGCAGAGAATTGGGGCTAGAGCGGGAGAAGAGAGTGATGGATGTTCTGGCCTCTATGTAGGACGAAACGTCTGCAACTTTTCAGGAGCCCCAGAAAGAAAACTTCCCTGCCTGATATTATTCTGGGTCAGGACGCCCCAGGGGGAGATGAGAAGCAGAACAGTCCTGGCCTTTCTCTGGCCACACTGGGCTGCGTATCACTGCATCCCTGGTGTCTTCCAGAGCAGCTCAGAGTGTGCTCTAATACGCTCGCCAGCAGTTTCATCTGCACGGGCCACACATGCACTACATGCCAACACAGACAGCATGCGCTCACATAGCAGGAGCTACAAGCAGAGTGCAAACAGTTTGGCAGCATAGTGGGGGAGTGTTTCCTATTTTAATGTATAAGCACCGAGCTCCATCAGCAAGGACACATGCTACAGGAAGTCAATTACAGCCTCCTGTACAGCCATTTGTCCCGTCTAGAGGACACGAGGAGGATCAAGAGGAAACACAGACACAGACGGCTTCCATCAGTACAGCTTCCTTTACTTGATTTTG
This sequence comes from Limanda limanda, assembly GCF_963576545.1. Lineage (NCBI taxonomy): Eukaryota > Metazoa > Chordata > Actinopteri > Pleuronectiformes > Pleuronectidae > Limanda > Limanda limanda. Next base: position 10,206,497 of record NC_083639.1, read on the forward strand.
AAATAATAGTGTTAGAAATATACAGTACAAAGTCCAGGACAGAGATTCTGCACGTCAGTGAAATCAGTGATCAGGGCAACAAATCTTTGCACAACAGGACACAGCATCTTTATACAAATATGAATTTATGATATACTTGTCATAGGTTGTTAAATCTAAAAAGATATATGTAACCCGTGTAATACTGTACTACCCAACAGAAGAGCATGTTATGTAAATTAAGTAATTTAAGTACAGTGGCTCTAGTTTCTGGCCTCTATCACTTTTCCAGGTTCATTCCTCTTTATGTAAGTGCAAAAAAAGCAGAGAAACTATTCACTGGCAGCACCGTCTCCAACAATACAGAGATACACACACTTCTATACATATAAAAACATAGTAGTTCTTTGATTCAGCCTGTGCTTCAAAGAATTAGTCATAGAAATGCATACAATAACGAAAAAAATGAAACGAAGGCATAACTAATACATTTTTGAAACTGAAAATCAGGGTGTTCCAGATTCAGGCATTTCTGAGTGAGGTTGAAAATATTTGTGTTTTTTTATACACATCCCTGAAAACAACAGTAAATTGACTGTGAATCTTACTGAAAACATTTGTTTGTACAATGTCTTGAAATATTGGATATCTTGAAAAACAGTGGAGATCATAGAATATATATAATTTATTTTCCAAAAATCCCCAATCCATTGATTTGGGGGAATGTTGGTGATGACGTACAGGTCCCATGGATGTAATGTTCCACACTGGCAGGTATCTGGGCCATCGGCTCTCGTGGCTCTCAGCATCGCACCTGCTGTAACAGCAGCTGACAAAGTAGGTGAACGTGTACCCGCACAAAGAACAAAATGTCTTCCATTCATCAGTCAAGCCAAGAAAGTTACAGCTTCCAGACATAATCAAATACAGTTTTTTTAATCCCCTATCCAGCAATTTTGATGACAGGAGTATGTAGCAGAAGAAAGATGTTTTTTTCCAGTGACTTGCGAGAGTAGCTGATCCTATAAAACTGTGGCCTCCTCCATGGCATTGACCCACCTGTATGAGGAGCAGAGTTTAAATTAGGAACAAGTTACAGCAGCAGCCTCAAGTTTTATAAACGTGTCATTTCAGACTGGGTCACCTTGAAACTACCAATCCTGTTGCCTGTTACCACAGCATACAACATCATTCTCAGGCATGTGGCCTTTATTGACAGGTCATTAAGTGGGAAATGGGGAGAGAGGATTTGGGACTAACAGATGGTGCCAGGTGAACTATAGCAGGTGTACCACCATCATCAACTGAGCTATTATTATATATTACTCCCAAAAAATTTTTTAATGAGTATATCATGTGCAGTGGTTAGCACTGACGCCTCACAGCAAGATTGTTAGCGGGTCGAATCCTGGTTCACTGTCTTTCTGTGTGGAATTTGCATGCTCCCCATTATCTCCACCTCACCATATGTGTGTGAGTGATGGAGTCTGTGCCTGGATGTCAAACTCTATCTATTTTCTGCTGCTGTAATAAACATTTAAAACATAAGTTATATGACTACACTGCAACAATCATACTGTTAGAGTGAGACAGTGTTTCCCAAATGAAGTTCCACTAATGCCTTTAAATTGTCATTGATAGACATGTTGTAATGAGCTCTCAGTCAGGCATGCGTCTCACCTCTCTGCTGTGTAGTTGTCCTCAGCCTTAAAGGTGTAGTACAAAGTGTGTTTGTGGTAAAGCTGAAAGACGTTGGCCTCCTCTTCGTGTCTGTCCGGCAGCTTCACTGTAAAACCTAACAGAGGCAAACTCTCTGATGCTACTTTCTCCTGCAGATACAAAAAATCAATTAGGAAAAATGAAGTGTATTAAAAGATATAAGGATGTAACTGTTTTTGCTGTTTTACTTATTTTTTGTTGAGTGGTGGCTACAACTAAAACTACAGCTGATGTCTCCTCACTATGTTTAGTGCGTTTGAGTGACCTAGAATGAACTGGTATGAACTGAATTTCAGAAAATCCCAGAAAAACTGAGTCCTGACATTTTCCAGAGTTTGCCTTTCACATATGAAGAACACAGCAGGACACTGTTTGGGTCAGATGCCTTCACAATGACAGGAGCATTTCCGGAACTTAGGGCTGGCGTCGTGGTCGAGCCAGTAGGAGGCAGGACATGACGTTTGAATTCTGCTGCAGAAAGCAAGTGTTACTAAAAAAATAATTAGTAACAGCTCTAGGATCTCATTGTTTTTCTAAAGATGCAAACCTGTATGCCTCCTCTTTTTAATACTGAGATATTTGTTTTCTTCCAGTTTTGCAATTGCCACACGTTAGAAACATCAACACATCAAATGGAATTTCCAGACATTTTCCTGCTATATTCTCACATGGGCTCTCCTGGACATTTGCGGTCTCCCATACAGTTTCAGGAAAATGTCCAGATTTCAGTGCATGTGTGAAAGCAGAGTAGGTTAAAGGGGAGTGCATGTTTCCCCTCACCTCTTGAGCTCGATAGGTGTAAAGCACCTTGTCTTTTAGAAGGAACCACAGTCTCTTCCAGTTCCGCTTGCTCTTCTTGCTGCGCTGTAGAGTGCCACTAACGGAGCCTTCCTCCGACACTGTCACCTGCACAACAGGAGCACTGTTACTCACCAACACACAACAGAGTTCACATTCACATCACAGCATCAACTGTTCATCAATCTGCAGTCTGCGGTGAACACAGCTCCTTCACAGAGAGAGAAGGTTGTACCTGGTTGAAGGAGACAGTGCCTTTCCGATGCCTCCAGATGTTGGGTGGATGAATGTTTTGGAACACAGCAGAGATAGGACGACTGGAGCGGTTTGCCCGAGGGCTGCCTTTACCTGTCAATGCAGACACATCTACACCTGCAGAGGCAGACAACTTCATATCAGCCAAAACACAGGACAGGTACAAAAGTACAGCACCCACACTGACAGACTCCAGAGCATGGAGAGTTAACTGTCTGAACTTTACTGCACCAAAGGCTACATCCATTTTTGTGGAACAGTGGAAACGAAACAGTATGTATTCATGAACATCCATCCATCCATTCATTATCTGAATCGCTATTATACTTGAAGGGTCACAGGGAGCATCAAGACTAGAAAAGCGTTGTATAAAGATTCACATTCACACTTATGGTCAATTTAGAATCTAATTAATTTAACCCCAATCTGCATGTCTTTGGACTGTGGGAGGAAGCTGGAGAAAATCCATGCAGGCACATACTCCCTCTTTTGGTTATAAGAAGAATAGCAACACTAACATTTGGGTGCTCACATGGAGCCTGGGTGTCAAAATGATTGTTTAAAGTTAAAAAGAGTTTCCTGTTTCTCGCTCTGAGTCTGGATCAAGTAGTAGTGAGTTTGGTTTTCCTGATTTAAATGACAAATTTAGCACCAAATTAGTATAATTTCCCCACCTCTCTTCTTTAGCTCATTGTAGCAGTGATCACACACTTTAGCCATGCGGTCCTTCATGTATTTCAGTGGATATCTGTTCCTGGAGCAGCTTCGACAGACAATCTGCAAAATCCAGGCACCACAGGAAAAATGAAAACATCCAGCACACTCAGTGCTCTGGTCAAAGGCAAATTTGCTGTATCCTGACTATATATGATATAATAAGTAATAATAATATCAAAGTATCACAGAACACTGTGTTGTTATTGCGTGTGACTCACTCTCCCACAGCCGTGACAGTGATGTCTACGAAGAGTGAGGCTGAAATCTGCCGTGCAGTTCATACACATCATCACTTGAGAGACTGGAACAAGTGTGGGAGCTTTCTCTCCGAGAGACAGATGCAGACGATCTCTGGCCTGAAACACACATTAATCAATTTGAAACCCCTGCCCCTAGTTTCTCATTTCGCTGTAAAATGAATGAGAACCAGTGACTGCATAGACGGCGGGAACCATTCAGAGAAGCATCATGTTGATGATATGGTTGCATCATGTAACATCAGTTAGCATTAGAATACAGTGTTGATGAGTCAGTGTGCACCATATTGACAAGTTTTGCATCATTGCCGACGCAGCCACACTTCTCTAGAGGAACACATGGTCTAACATGTGGTCGGCACAATGCTCTTGTGAAAGTGCATTGGTTTTAACCACCTGTATTAAATGTGTTGGTTAAAGTTACATATCCATGGAGAATGTGGGTTTATAAAGCCAACAGGCATAGTTCAGGCATAAAGAGTTAACTCACTTCTCCTGAGCAGCTGTTGAAGGCAGCAGATCCTCTTGTGTGTTCGCTGACAGTGCGGCTCAGAGTGTAAAACCAGTCCTCTCTTTCAATGAAAGAACTGCACAATGCACAAATAAATTCAATACAATATCATTACAGAGTTGATTTTACATATTATAAACACCAAATTTGAAAAAAAATTGTAACAGTCACTGATGATCAGCAATCTTGCACCTTACAAGTTATTACCCGTCATTTAAACCCACCTTGCAGACAAAGTGATGGAGATGTCTGTTCCTTCAATCTTCAGTGCATTTTGGACACTCTCTACGATGGGTTTACTGACCTGGGTAAGTAATCAGTTTAATATCACATCAAAAGTCAGAAGACAAAATAAGAGAGAAAGAGAGCAAAAAGCAAAGGACATAACTGAGGATCAAACTATTTTTTCTTTTCCATTTTCTGTTATTTGTTGTTAGCACCATTTCACCATATCCACAATAACAAGGAATACAACCTTCATGATTCACTGTTACAAATATTTCCAGTTTGTATATCTGCTGTAAATGCATTTTCAACCCCTGAGATCCCACTGTTAGAAATAAGAGAGATGACGACAGGTGGGGATTTGATGAAAGACTCTGACCTTTAACCCGGTGAGAGGCAGTGTGTTCTTCAGTCTGTATTTCCCATCCTGCTGAGGGTAGGTGTACAGCAACACGTCGTTCATCTGACAACAGATTTAACTTGAATCACTCACTGTGCATCTGAGGAATATTCAAGTCATTTTTAAAAGCAGATGTGTGGATCTATTTAAAGGATAAAATAAATCAGCTGCCCAGATTTCCTCATTCATATATGTACAGCTTTTCTCCAGTAGATGGCAGTGTAGGCGCACACACGCACACACACTCACTTACACTTAGGAGGTTAAACACAAAGTTCAAATTGGTTATTACTTTGGTTTGTTTGTCAGCATTAATACACAACAACTACTGAGCAGATTTTCCATAAAACTTGGTAGAAGGATGTGATATGAGCCAAGAAAGAATCCATTATAGTTTGGCACAGACCCGGACAAAGGGGTTGAGCAGACCTTTTTCTTTTTTCTTCTGCAATGCAGTTGGCTTTTCTATGAGGCTTGATAGAATTCAAGGGGACTGTTAGACTTTGGTGGAAGTACAGTTTGTGCTTAACAGTGTCAGTCTAACTGATACTTCACTTGGATGTTTGAGCTTCCTGCAGGATGCTGTAGAGTGAAGTAGAGTTTGATGCAAGAAGGCTGTTTGGATCAGGGAAAGTTTTTCACGTGAGTTTAAAATGTATATGTTCAAGTGGTATCTTGTAGGAGTTGTATATGTGTAGTGGGATATTGCAGGTATTCAACCTCTGTGGGTCTGTACCTATATTGAGAGTCATTATGTTATAACACCCCCCCATACACACACATGTTCACTTGTACAGGTCCTGAAGATACCATGACTTGGATGACTGAGAACAGATTCAAGTGGGATCTATGACGTCACAGCTAGTTGCCAGTCGTCGCCCAATAGGCAACCACGATAACAAGTGTTGATATGGAAACCTGCAGCCTCTAGTGTGTGTCCACTGGGGACAGACAATTCACTGAAGTAGGATATAAGTCAAAATCAGTGGTTTTTATTATTTATCCGAGCAGATCATTTGTATATGGCTTAAAATGTGACTGAAGGGGAGATACGCGGTTTAAACCCCTGACTTAAATTTTTACGATCATACATGACTGAGATAGTTGAGTAAATAGATATCAAATTGCATCATTAACCTCTGTATTATCTTTTTCCCAGTGTATCATTTTACTCACTGTCCCTGTGTGTTTTAGTACCTGCTTCAGGAGACAGCCAGCTCCTGCACACTTGTTTTACTATGCCGTCTCCAACATTAATAACAGATAAAAACACGTGATCAGCAGCTGGTTGGGTAAACTTGCAGGATAGAAAGTTACGCAGCGATGATAACCGACATTCCTCCAGCAGAGACATTTACGAGCATTTTTAGTGTCAAGCCCAGATCACAAATTTCAAAGACGCCACAGGAGGGAGAGGTGGTGTGCTTTGATGATGCTCTATGGGTAATTTGCAAAGGCGTTTTATCTTTCCAATCTTTTTTTTTTAATCTCTCTTGATTACAATATTTTAGTGGCATCTCTTAACTTAAACAGTCTGTTGCTTTGGTTCACTCACTATCAACTGTCGCTTTGGTGAAATTCACTACGTGGTGTTGACCTGGCGGTGAAGAATGACCTCAATTATCCTCAGATTGTCACTTCGTTTTCATTTACAACTATATTTAGACTTAATTTATAAGATAGGTCATTTTATATTATTTCAGGTGGACATTTAAGGATTAACAGATTATCCAATACAGCAATTCTGGGTCATTTACAGTATTTACGCTGTTGATTGTTGAGCAATATGCGCACTGTCCAAAAGAGAAGGATCTGCGTCTCCTTCCTCCACATGTTGCTTGACTCCTGATTAGGCCCAGATCAGACCTGGTATTAACATCTGTCTCGGGTCAGTTGATCATAATAAGTCACAATCGAAAACTCTCTGTTTTCAGCTCACACCTGGAATTAGTGTCTCCACGTGTCCACTTGTGACCAGATCTCACTTCGCCTCTCCATATGCAAATACACACATTTATAATTTCTCTTCTTGCAAAGGCTTGATAATGTTTTTTAGCAGTTAGACTATAAAAATATCAGTGTGTATGTGTGTGTGTGTTTGTGGGTTTATGTGTGTGTTGGTGTGTGTGTGTGTGTGTGTGTGTGTGTGTGTGTGTGTGTGTGTGTGTGTGTGTGTGTGTGTGTGTGTGTGTGTGTGTGTGTGTGTGTGTGTTGGTGTGAAAAGGAAAGGGAGGGAGAGCTGGAGGTCACGAGGGGTCGTGTGCAATTCTATGAGATAAGATTTTAGTCATCATGAGGAGATCAACCAAGAGGGATGTTGATGTCACGTCTACGCGGGCCCTTGAATTCAAACGATCTTAGTGAGCTGAAAGCACTGTACATAGATGCTGAAGATACATTGGACTAATATTAGCTGATAGATGTACATGGACTGTATAGTTTATAAGGAGCTGCTGTTGACCTTCACTGTGCTGTCAGTAAAGACCTGGCTCAGGAAGTGAGCATTCACAAACATCCTGTGAGGAACCTCTGCTCTAAACAGCTCCGTCTGGACCCAGAAACATAAAAAATAATCTAACAGGTATCTCTTAACTTAAGTAATAAAAACAGGAAGAAGCATTTACCAAAAACAGATGCCTGGGCTGTTGACACTTCCTGCTGACCTTCATCAGAGGGCCCTCCTTCACAAAGACCTGACAACAACAAAAAAGAAAACACAGGGTTAAATCAAACTGAACATTTCGGGTTGTCTGATCATGACACATACAGGACGTCTGCAGTTATTAACGTTGTTTTAATTCCCAGCCGGGTGGGGATTCCCGGCTGAGTGACTGAGTAAAGGCCAACACAGGGGTGGTGCAGGGCAGACAGGGTGGGCTGGGCGAGCTTCAGACAGAAACAATGCTGTTATCAGAGTCGTACCCTGCCAGGCTGCAGCAGGTCGCGCTGGCCGTGAACACTGTACTCGATGTTGACCAGACGCAGCAAGTTCTCCTGTGGAACAAAAAGAGAAAAGAAGAGGAAGACAGGGAAGAGGATTAGGATGCCAAGATAACAGAAATGATGAAAAAGCATAAGCAGTCAGACTTTTTGTTTCTGCTTGGCTGTTTTCATTCCATATGCAGGCATGTAACTCTAAATACTGTAACTGTGGCCACCCAATAACAAATTTAAAGCAAGAGTTACCACACTGCAATTGTCTATCAGTACAGTTTCAGTCTACATATATTTTATTCTGACTTGACCTTTGACCTTTAACCACTGAATACGAATCAGTTAATCTATGAATGGGACAGATGGACGAACAACTCGAAAACATATTGCCTCCAGCAGCTGGCTATCACCGGTGTGGAGGCATAAAAAGTTACGAGAACACCAATTTCATCAGGGTTCATCCTCTGAGGACCATGCCTGTGAGCACCAACTGATTTACTTCAGTTCTGACAAGAAGTGAAAAAGCATGGTGTGGTTATTTCTGTTTCTGCAATGGTAAAGGCTGTAACAACTAATTTCTTTCATGAAAAGAGAAGACTATAACTGAATTTAAAGTGACTTTGGGCAAAGAAGATCCAAAAGGGGTCCAGTTTGAAGAGATATAAATAATTAGATTCTTGTGACAGAGACAACTCATTCCATTGAAAGTACTAGGTTTTGTGGATTTCGCAGATATGTTACATTTCTTTTCTGGATTCAAGGCTTTCAAATGGCAACACATGATACTCACCCCATGTTTTAAACTGTCGTTTACTTGATCCTCAATGTCAGACACTATCGCCACAGCCGCTGAACAAGAGAAACACAGACAGAGAAATCAGTTCATGTTACACAAGGGGTCAGAGTCACATTGAATATTCATAATTCATAAGATGGTTCTTATTCCTCGCGTCTGTGTCAAAAGTCACCAAACCTAAAAGACAGAGTGAGTCAAGAGTGTGGATGTGACTGCATGTCTGGACTCGGGTGGCTCTCTAATCAAAGATACAGTCAGAGATAGTGTTGCTGCAACTTGCCTTCTCATGAATTACACATTGCAGCCCTCACACAGAAGAGGGCTGGAATAGCTTCCTGGTGGGTTACCACCACAGACAAAGAAATCTAAATTGGCTCTCTCATGGCCATCTCTCCATGCCAAATGAGCACATATAAATTCCCTGTAAACACACAGCGACAAACAGAGGCCGGTAATGCTCTCCTGTTGCGACACAGAGCAGCTGAGGCTGCTGTTTGTTTACGGTACCTTGGGTGTCTTCATACTCCTTGGAATCAGGGGAGAGGTTGTTCAGGTAATCTGTGAGAGGGGTGAAATAAATTAATTCCTCCTAAGAGACCAGAATCAAACCACTATAGGAGAACTTTATTCTTATTCAGAGGAGACCTGTGCGGTTCATTAATCCTCACCAGTGAGGAGCATCCGATACTGAGCAACTCGCACGATGACCTGCAGGAGCTGCTGTTTGAGAGAAACCTTTTCCCCAACTGGACTCTGCTGCTGAGACATGAAGAAAAAACAAATTCAACCTTTTCGCTGTTCATTCAGGACTCATTCACTGTAGAAGTTCTCATGAAGGAAAACAAATTCACATCTGATTCATAAAACAGTCAAGTGTTGTTTAAAAAGTTTACAGAGAAAATCAAAGTTCCAATGAGGAGTAAATTATACAACACTGGACCATTGAGCAAAACCACCAATCATATTAATGAATGAGGCTGCTGGTCAGCACAGTGCTTTTCAGAATGAGTGTTTATGTGTGTGTGGGCATGTGTTACTTGTATTACTGTTGTGGGGACACAGTCACATTGATAGATTAACATTAGATGTAGATATGAGGGTTTTCTCCCAAGTGATTACAGTTCATTCTGAGGGACTTCTGCTGCTGCTCTTTGTAAAACAATGGATATCCATCGTGTATACATACTTATACATATGTGCATGTGTGTGTATATTTGTATATATATATTTTTTATCTTATTATTGAGATGAATTGATTGTTTAATCTTAATTTCATTTTCAGTTTTCACATTTCATTCTAAGCCACATATGTAAATTTCATGATCGTGACAGAGGAAAGGTCAAGAAATCCTGATTCATCCTTCTTCCTCATTTCATGACAATCAGTTTAATATTCATAGAGATATTTTAGTTTGGACCAGAGCCATGAACCGACCGCGAGGCTGACATCGTCCTCCACAGAGCCACACCGCGCATGTAATGAAATGTAATGTAATGATGTAGCTGCACTGGTATAGAAATGGAGAGTGCCTCGGAGAATCCAAGGATTTATTAAACACAGAGAAATCTGCCCAGCTCTGCAAAGACTTCCTGCAAACTCATCTCCTCAGTGGTCTATAAAATGAGGGGAAATTATAGCAAAGTCCTTCATCGATAAATAGGAGGAATGCATATGGCACGACTGGATTTCCTTCCACAATCCAAATAGATTATTTTAAAGAGTGGTACATGCACCACTGATGACCGTCAGGCTCTGTATTAAGCAACTGGCTGGGCACTGTTGATTGTACATAGAGTAGTGAACCGATGCAGAAATGTCCCTGTTGAATGTTTAAGCATTTCATATAATAACATCTTTTAAGCTTTACAACCTAAATCTATCAACTTAATATCTTCTCTACGAACGTCTGAGGCAGACTGGTTTGAAAAACGATTAATTCAATTGAGGCTAATTATAACTCCTCACTAAAGTGCACAGAAAAGCTTCTGGGAAAAGAATCCCTTTTAATATTCCCCTGTTTTTAAAAACATGTTCAGTGGTGTTTCATTGTTGTTCTGAGTGGCTCATGCCAAACATATTTGTTCCTCACAAAAAATACATAAAGTTTATATTTTTCCTTTGAGGGTGATGACTGTTACACTTAACATCCAAGAACGCAGTATAGTTCTTACATTAAATTAAATTACTACTTCATTTAGCCCCACACGTGAGCTTTTGTTAAGGTTTGGATCTCTTGCTTTAAGTGTCCCCACCTCACAGACACACACATATACACACATACACCAAGCACACTTTGCCATTATCATCCCAGCTCTTGCAAAACCTGCACTTCATCTTTGTCAGTGCACATAACAAACACACACACACACACACACGCACACACACACACACAAATACACTGAACCCTGCAGATTAAAGATAATGTGCAGAGATAAGAAAGATAAAGATCAAATATCAAAGATTGGCTCTGAATGTTGTCTCTGTTGAAGTACTCTCATTATTCCCATTGGGCATGTTTTCTTCTTTTCATGCAGGCTCATTCCAAATTGTATTTTCTTACAGACTACCAATCAAGGGCAACACTGCAACGAGAGGACGAGGAGGAGAAGAGCTGAGGACGACCAAGATGAAGAGCATATGAAGACTTTATGTGATGTAAAAATACTTTGTGTATATGTATGTTCCAGACATTTAAGATTAATTGATACATAAATCACATGTTGTTCAAAATTCATAGCTGTAACTTTGTGGTGAATAAAGAAAGATAAGTTTCACATTGCTTGCATCAGAGAAGATTTCCTTCTCAAAACGTTCTGACCTCTTTAATACATGTGTGAATACTTAAAAAATAATAAATTAGAATTGTTTTATATATAAAATATTGTTTTTTATGGCCTGCATTGTGTTGCATTACAGTTTAATGTTTAGTGTTAGTGAGTTGCTATCAGTCTGACCTCAAACTGGTGAACAATCGCAGCAAAGCAAGGTGAAGTCCGGCAGCTGTCCTCCAGCAGGTTCATACTCCGGTCGTAGTGTCCGATGTAGGTGGTAAAAACCAAGAACTCTGCTTTTCTAGACAGGAAGATGTCAGCGATCCTCTGGCTCTCCTCCCTGAGCGGAGAAACAGTCATAGCAGTCAAAGCAGAATATAGCAGTGATATTTATGTGTGCTCCCTATGGAACCATGAAAGAAAGATGGGGGGGGGGGGGGGTTCCTTTGACTTGTTTCATATGGCTGCATGGATGTGTGCCAGTATTCCTTATTTCAGCAGCAGTGTACATGTGCCTTCTCACCAGTGTCGGATTCGGTTCTCCAGCTCGGTGAGGATTCGGCGGTGCAGGGTGTAAACGTCCGGCAGCTCGTTGAGAATCTCTCGAAGTCTCTCGTCCTCCACCACAGGTTCGCCCTCGTCACCCACAGCCGCCCCCACCGCTTCCCGAAAGTCCTGGCACATAGGACGGGAAGGTCACGTCTTATCTCCTACGTTCAAATCGTACTAAACTTACTGTTTCACTTAAGTCTGCATTTTCCTCCCTCCCACTGCAACTGAACAACGAGATAATATCTGATATCTGACAGCAGGGTGTACATGAGCTATTATATCAAGGAATCCCTTTGAGCTGACACTGGTTTAATCCACACACCAGACTGAGAGTGACTCTAGGTAGGGAAGTGAGAGGGCAGCACTTGTTCCTGTCTTCATTACCTGTGATAAGGTGCCCTTGATAAAGGCATTGACTGCCACAGTAGAGCTGCTCAGGGGCCAAAAGATCAGACTATGTTTGTTATGTGCAACTTAGCACTTGCACTTTGCACTCAAGCTATGACCATGCACATAAGTGGACATGCTCAGTGAACAGAAAAACAACATAAACAGTATTTAATCAAAGTTAAAATTAAGAATTGCAAATGAATAAATGTAATATGCATTAACTAAACAGATGTTAATATGTAAGATCTGTTACTGTCTTACTGTTTGGAGCCTCACAAAGAAACTAAGAAAATATCTGGACACACATATTACCTGAGTAAATCAAAATGAAAAATAACTCACTTCCTGAAGAAGCTTGAGGGCTTTCACGTGCCTGTGAAGAGAAACATTTCCACTATTCGTCAAGAACATTATTATTTTTGACAGAGAGGTAGATATGTGTGAAAGGGGAATGAGTTAACTTACAATCTCTCTGTATCCACCAGTTCTTTCGCTACGTAAAAGGCTCTGGATCGTCCGTCAGCCTGTAAACAATCGCATTATTAATTTGTAATAAGCCCAGGGTCAGGAGGAGCTGAAGCTGGCCCTCTCCACATCTTCTCTAAGCAGCAATCAAACTTCTAAATAACGAGGACAGTGTTGAAGTCGCGCATTAACCTCCATTAACCCACATTAAAATCCTGGCCTGTGAAAGCAGTCGCCCAACCTGAGAAACACTTCGCTTTGTTTTATTTGGTTGAATTCTGGTCTCTAAATATGTCTTAATTTCTAGCGTAATGAAAAAGGTGATATCATGTCTTCATAAGTTCTGGTACAAAACAAAACCGATTAAACTGCATTTTAAAGGATGGAGAGGGAGTATAGAAGACTTAAAGGTTGAGATATTCTAAAGTTATTACTCAGTGATTAAGATAATTATAATATTAGAATCAAAGCGATCAATCAATCAATCAGAATTAATTTGACCAGGACATATTCACAAATCACTATTTGTCTCATAGGTCTTAACAAGGTCCTCTGTCCTTAACCCTCAACAACAGGAAGGATAAACAACCCAAAACAACCTATTATTAACAGGGGGAAAAGAAACACAGAGTTCACGTTAGGGGACTCTTTCTCCTCCAATATTAGATGGCGGCAAGCAGTGTTTCAAAACCCTATCCCGTCTTCACCCTGCTGTGAGTCGATCCAGGCAGGATATTACAATTTTATTTAGAAATACACACAACACATGTCACAACTATTTTATGCATTAATATTATTTGTAACCTTGACACAAGCTCAGCTCCCATTTCCAAGAACTAACCTGTCTGTTATAATTGCTGTCTGTGCCTCCATCTTCCTCCTCAGAGGTGCGGCCCTGCTCCTCCTCACCCGCTGTCTCCCCCCCGACATCACCCACTGAACCAGTCTGTGGACTGACGGCCACCGAGCACACGTTGTAGGCTTCTGTGTAGGCACTGTGGGGAGAACCACAGGGGAAATACAGTGGACACACAGTTGATATATATCAATGATATTTACTGTGACAGTTTGCATATAATCACATTTACACATCTACACTTACTAATGCAGTAAGTAGAAAGCAATAACTAAAATCAATGAGGGTCAAGCAACAAAAATGTTTCATAAGCTGGCTGAGAACTGTGACATTGATCCTCTATTGGGATAATGTCTCCCGGCCTTTTCTTTAATCCTTTTTAAGGGGCTTAGGGAGATGTGACAGTTTCCAGTATTTCACAAGACAAAATGAATAATTACAAGATGTGTGAAAAAATAAATCAACAAATATTGTGTAAGAGAAAAATATTCTTTCTCTTATGCCTTCACTCATCTTGTGTCCCCTCAGATTTATCTTGGAACCACTTTGGGGGGTCTTGTTTCACATGTTGGGAAACACTGGCCTGGTCTGAAAGATTGACTTTCTGTTTCATCATAAATTTGTTGTAGAATCTATAATCTTTATTAACTGTCAAGTAAAGTAGATGGAATTCATTTAAACCTCAAAGTCATTTTAAGGTCCTTTGAAAAATCATTATAATAAAAGTACAGCATTCAGTATTAGCAGCAAATATAAATTGATAAAGTATTACAGAAACCAATAAAGTCATCATGAAAGGCCTACGGTGACAACTGATCCCAAGATTCTCTTCTGCAGGGAGCCCAAATGAATATGCTAATGTGCAGCTCAGCAGGGAGCGTACGCAGCGCAAATAAAAAAACGTCCTTAAGTTACAGTAGTGTTGCAGAAGACCTCTATGTGACCAATTGCCTTGACTGTGATCCCGCCACGTTTCCCTCCCAGCAGCAATGGACTGAATCCCACTGAGATGCAAATTAGCTGCATATGAAGGATATATTTGGGCCGTTCAGATCTCTGCATCGCACACATTAAAGCAGCATGGCCCATTACTGCTCATAGGGTCTTACTCCGGATGAGATACCAGGGATGCTTGAACTACAAACTGCATGTTTCTATATAAGGCTTTTATATCACTGGCACTGTCTCCGTCACGTCTCACTGTCCTGCCATGTTGTTCGAAGGCTCAAGGCAATGGGGATGAATTACAGAAGGAGATTTAAAAATGGATTATTTTTCTGTTTGCCTCCGGTTCCTTTTGAGCCAACAGTACAGTGAAAAGAGTGATGGGGCAAATTTGCAAACGATCAAACTACGTGCTAATATTATCCCTTCAGGCTATCGCAAAGCTATATCTTTTAGTCTTATCAATTCAAATTTTAGCAAAATAAAGTTTCATAAACATCCGTTGGACTGATATTGCTTTTCTGTGATTACATTCTCTTCTTTCAGAAAACCATTTTTCTACAACTTGCTTCTGTTTAGTGCTAGCTCCGAAAACCTGGGCACATATAATGTGAAACTTGTGCAACTGTTTGTGATTGAAAAGCAGGACATAAAACTCTTATTTGCTCAAATGTACGTTAACAGTGGTACGTGGCATCTTTTTCATGTTCAGATTTAAAGGACTCATGTCCAATTTGTTATTTGGAGTCATTGTTGTTCTGAAAGAGGGTTTCTTTTCATCTGAGCTCTCTAGCTAACACCTGAAAGGTTAACTTGACTTGTATTGGACCGAATCATATTTCCTTCTACCTTGACTAAAGCCTCAGTTCTGGCTGAAAACATCATAACACAACCATCATGTTTCATCACTGATTTCATCTGGTGCTCGTTTAGTGATTGAGTTCCATATTCAACCTTGGTCTCATCAGATTGTAACATCATTTTTCAATGTGGTCTGGGGAGAATGGATTTTTTTCCCTTGCAAAGTTAAGCCATTCTTGGATATGTTTTTACATGAGACCAGGCTTATCTCATCCCTCCATAGACCAAACAAGCAGTATAAAGACTATGAGAGATGGTTGTCACATTTAGGGAGCAGCCGGTACTCTCCAGAAATTCCTGCAGCTCTTTTAATGTTGCTTTATGCCTCTATGCAACCTCCCTGGCCCGTCTCCTACTTCTTTTCTTAATTTGGGTGGACGTCCTGTTCATGGTATCATAACTGTTGTTCAGTATTCTCTTCAATTGTTGATGATACAGTTCATGCTTTGAAGGTACAGCAGGGTGCAACAAGAAGATGTCATGAAATCCCTACAGGAACAGCTGTGGCCTGCTTTATATAGTGAGTTAATCTGAGTCACGTTACTTCATAGCAGGTGTGCACAAACTTCTGTTTAACATGAGTGTGATTGTGATTGTTTGATTTTGAATTCAGTTGTAAGTTATAGGTTTTTCCTTTCAGTTTGTTTTTTACAAGTCACAAAAAAAGTTCTGGATTTACTCATCTTGTTTTTATCATAAAACCAGATTTTTACTGAAAAGCTAATCGTACGGTTTTGCACACACACCATGATGGTGAGCACGATGAGAAGGAACCACTGCAGTGTACAACTGCTGACTACAGAACAAGCTGAGCAGATTGTATCTCAGCTTGTTGTTCTTCACTGGCGAGAGAAGAGCAATGACTCCTAAATGCTCTGACTATTAATCATCCTGAGCAGCCTGTATGATATGGGAACACACCAACAGGAATGCAGGGGAGGGGGGGGGGGGTGGGTTAATGTCAGCACAGCACGGCTGATCATACCAACAAATATCACCACAGCACACTAACAAGAAGCTCCACCAACAGCAGCAACACAACAAGCTGGTTCTGCACCGAAGCAGATGATTTATGAATTAACCCACCCTGTGCTTAACTCAGACCTGAGGGGTCCACCACCACCATCCCAAGTGTTTCCTCCTCCTCCACCAGCCAACATGCCCCAACAACACAGGGATACATCACAGCTGGGGGTTTGCTGATCTCACGGCAATGAAAAGGGGAAGCTACTGTACAGCACTTTCCTGTAAATCTGATCACCACAACCCTGCAGGCCGTGATCACAGCGTCAGGGGACTCAACGTTATAAACAGTTATAAATCTTCCTCCCCAGGGGCATTGTTAAACCCACACAGTCGACGTAATAAAAAAAAAGACCAGTGCTTGGTGTAAAAGGTGGTAAGGATCACTAACATTATGTCCAGCAGGATCACACATGAACACACACTTGAACAAAGGCTATGGATGGTTGGTTAGTCCACCGGAGTGGGTGCATGAACCCTTAGGAATCATGCCAGTTGAATGATTCCTAAGGGTTCGCTTAAGTTATAACGGTTTTTTTTTGCAACAAACCAATCTTCATCCCACACTGCTTTAAAAGCCAGGTGTGCTTGCACCTTGGTGGATTGCCAATGTATGGCAGATTTGCCAGGTAGTAATCCATATAGGTGCATCACTATTACGACTATATTATTTTTCTATTTTGATAGTGTACCTAAAAATACCCAAAGACCAGATTTTTGTAGGTCAAATGCACATTTACCTGCCAATTCTTCTAGACAGCAAAGCGCCAACAATGCACCTGACCACACCTTATTTTAGAACCAACCTGCCCATGAGTGCTCAGATAAGTGTAACGACGTGGCCAGTGGATTTGTACCGCACTAGGGCCGATATTCTTGTTCACATACCTTTCCGTTTCCTCTTCAGGTGACTGAGTTCTGCTCTTAAACCCCGGGAGGCTGCTCATATCCACATAACCGTCCGTGTCATTGGCAGACGACAGCACTCGATTGGAGGCTGGACGGTCAAAGAAGTCTGTGAAAGGTCCCCGTGGAATAGTCCTCCGCTGTGAGACCTGGACGTTCTCATAGTCTGAGCTGACGGCAGGAACATTCTCATAGTCTGAGGTATCTGTGTTGGGGAAGGAGATGGAGCGCGGCTTGGTCAGGGGAAGAGGTATGAAAGGTACACGGGAGCGGTCCTCAAAGGACTCAACTCGGATCACGCTGCGATTGAGGAATGCCACAGCGCTGCCTTTTCTTATGCTTTCGTTGTAGAGCAAGAAGTTGGAGGCCGGCTCAATTGAAACTTGATGTCTACTAGCAGAGTGTGAGTTGAGCTCCTGAGACCTACTTAAGCTGTGTCTATCTAAATCCAGCAGTCTGCTGGGCGTGTGGTGGCTGGACTCTGCTGAGGACTTGGAGGAGGACGAACTGACATCCACCACAGACTTGCTCTCTTTCCGCCTAAACTTGAGCATCAGGAAGCGCTTAATGGAGGATTTCTTTTTCCTGTTTTTCTCTGACGAGTCTCCCTCGATGAAAAGTGAGGGGGTACTCTTTGTGATGGGCCGCTTGGTGATGTAGGCCAGTTCAAATGGCGGAGGAATATCTACCACAGATGTTGGAGTGGACAGGCCACTGCATGACAGTGGTGAGCATCTGGAGAAGCTTCCAGAAGAACAAATGGCTCCTCTCTGTCTGTGAGGCTCTTCTTGTGCCTCCGTGGAGAGGGAGCGAGGGTACAAGGACAAATAGTGGGGTTTGGAATAGCTATTGTGCCGCACTGAGTTTAACACAGGGCTGCTGCTCAGAGCAGGTTGTCCGAATCCACTCATGTAGGGGCTCGGAACATACTGCATTCCCACCTCAGCCACGTTGTTATTAATATGGTGTGACATTGAGCGAATTTGTATCCTTTTGGCCTTTCTATCCAATGGAAAGATATTTCCATTGCCTGCACTGTGCCCCGGCTCCTCGTAAACATGATCATCAATGATGTCCTGCTCCGTATCAGTAGTGTCATCCAGAAATGGGACGATGTGACCGTCCAAGTCATCATCGTCTCTAAAGACGTCGGAGTCGCTCGGGGACAGGAGCTGGCTTACGGAGAGAGAAGAGGTCAGAGAAGAGTCAGTGTTCGTTGGCACTGAGATGGACACCAGCCTGAATCTCGGCTGGTAGTCCAAATCATTCAAGAAGGCCTCTGTTGTATGAGCTTGGTGCTCTTCAGTTTTGAAAGACTGCCATTTCTGACATGGTCTTCTCACCTTGTTCTTCTCTCCCTTTTCACAGCCGTATCCATCACTGTTAATCATTTTCACGTAATTCTCAAAAGATACACATTCGATTTGTCCATTTTTCACCGTTTCCTCATAATTCCCAGCTGATACAGAACAAAACTTCTGAGGTGTTTGTGGACTACCGACGTTGTTATTTCTTGCCATCTTCTCTCTGTTAATAATGTCATTTGAAGAAACATAATAGGGCTCTTCCATTGAATCCTCCTCTAAGGCAACGTGTCTCTTTGCTGTTTCACAGAAGTATTTCTGGTCTTCAGGGATAAAGTCATAAAAACTAATGTTCTGTAGGTTTTCGCCTTTTTCCTTCATTTTACAGCCACACCGCAACTTGAGGATGTTGCAAGTGATGCCACAATCTGAAACCAATTCCTCCTCTCTCTCCTCTGCATCTGTCAGGACATCTTGTTGTGTATCAGTGTCCTTCATGTTTTCGTTGATGGGGAAACCAGGTTCATCTGTGAGCGACTCAGTTAAATCATCTGCTGTACAGTCGCCTGCTTCAGCCTCCTTGATTCTGAGCTTTTCCTGCCTCTTCTTCATGTCTCGAATTACAGCAGAAGAGCCTCCCACCTCCTCATCAATGCTATTAACGGAAATATCTCCCACTGAGAGGCCATCTGTGTCAGCAAGCGCCTCACCTGCATCACACCCTTCAGTGTCCATGTCCTCCGTTAGGTCTGCGTCAATCATTTCCACAACCTCCTTAGGGTCAGCCGTGAGTTCAGCACTGACCCACAGTGTTTCCAGGGAGTCCGGCTCCTCTGTTAACGCACTGTCGGTTAATCTCCAATCCTCATCCATCTTCTGAATCACGTCTTTTTCCATTTCCTTTTCTTCCTCTGTCACCTCTCCGTCCTCCAGCCCTCGTGACACATTCTGCAAATCCTTAAGTGGTGATTTTAGGACAGTGGCGTTAAATTGTTCCTGTGCTGTAATCCCTCCGTTTAGACCATTCTGCATCTTGTGCTCTTCATCAGCCTCGCCGTCTGAAGCTAGTAAGCTGCCATTACTGCATACTCCTAGGTTGCCATTAATCTCTGGTGTGAGTTTAGGTTTCGGGGCGATAGTAGGTTTGGGACCCCTGGGTGCAGACATGAGAGGGGAGGGCAGCTTCAGGTTGGCGTGACAAACAAATCTTGTCGTCTGAGCAACAGAAGGCTTGGTGCAGTCTGGGAGAACAACAGGAAAGGGAAACTGTAAGATTATGAGCTTTAAAATAGCAAACAGGTCATTTGTATTGTGTCCCTGTGACCTAAAACTGCACAAAGATTCCCTCTTCACGTGTAAATATATTTCAAGCTGATCAGTTTTTGCAACCAACTGTACAGACCATGCAAGTCTACTGAAAGCTTCCTTAGTTAACATTTAAAAGCCGCTCATAATAAAAAAAAATGCTCCATAAAGATAAAGGTAATAGAATAGAAGAATGGCATCTATTCTTTCTAATAGAATACAAAAAAATCGAAGGGATTTCCCTGACTCACTTCCTGTGATTCAAAGGAGAGAAACCCCTCTCTTGCTGCTGCTGCTGCTTTTAGAGTGTTCTTGTAAAAGCAGAATATAATGACAAAAACATAACCTGTAGCCTATTGTGTGTATAATACATTGAATTGATAACATATAATCATTTGCAGCGAGGAACCTGGAATGAGGCTAATCAAGCATGACCAGCGAATTACTCTCACCCACCAAACCTATAAAACACATACTCCATGTAGACTGCAGTGCAGCCGGATGAGAATTCCAGTGGTTTGAGTTTTTACACCTAAAATTTGTTATTTTTAGTTTTGCTTAACCACAGTGGAATGGTATAAAGTCGACAACCACTACTCTGATAAGCACAATAATCTCTATAATCACTGAGTTTCACTGCTTCATATATATTGTTGCCTCCACTGGATTCACCATCTATCCACAGGAATGTAGGAGATACGAAGTAAATCAGAGAAAGATGAAAGATCTAAAACTCGGTGCTCTCTGTCAATCCTCTCTGTTGAACTCACGCAAAAAAGCTTCACGTTAACTATCACATCCACAGTGAAAATAAGCTTTTAAAACCTCCCGTCTTCTCTCAATAAATGTCTCACCTGTGTTCATCTTGTCGGAGAAGCGAGCAGCTCCAACATCTCGCTCCAGAGTAGCAGCTGCGATCCGCATCAAGTGAAAGAGCGGAGCGCGCAGCAAACTCTGTCCAACTGTCCACACACACACACACACACACACACACACACACACACACACACACACACACACACACACACACACACACGCACACGCACACGCACACGCACACACAGTGAGGGAGAGAGAGAGAGAGAGTCTGAACAGCTCCCTCTTCCTCTGAGAGAGACGCTGCTCAGCTGATCGCTGTGCGTCCGGGACGCGACTGGAAACCAAATGGAAAGACGCTCGACCCCCCCCCCCCCCCCCCCCTCAGCCCCCCATCACGCCACAGGACCCTCCTCACACAGCAGTGGCTCCAGTCCAGACTCCAGTGATGCAGATGTTTACATCAGCATGCAAGTGAATTTAAAGGCTGATTAGTGTTTTTAAGACCTGTTTCTTGGGTTGTTGCTCTGTCGGATCCATTGTGAACATGACATCTCAAAAACACCGAGAGGGAAATTCTTCAGATTTTGTACAAACGTACAACTGATTCCATTTCGTTGATTGAAGGTGAAAAGTCAAGGTCGCTATGATGACACAAAACACTTTTTCCGGCCTAGTAAATGCAGTATCTCAGGAACACCTTGAGTTAATTTATTCATATTTGTTCACTTTAACTCAAAGGTGACGCCTGGAGATACAGTTTACACAAATATTGATTTAGAGTCAAGGATTAGCTGATTGGATTTGGGTGGTCATAGGTCAAGGTCAAAATGGATTCACAAAACAAGTTTTTACCTCTTGAAACTCAAGACTGCTCTCCTTTGACAAGATGTAAGATGACCTTCAAAGTGTCTGAAACTTTTCAGACTGAAACTTCACTGTTTGGAGGAGGGATGGCTGTTATTCTAGTTCTATATGGTGCCGTAGTCCTATAGGACTCTATAGTGCAATCACAAACATCACAGCAGAATTCTAACAATAAAAGCATGTCGATAAGAACTTTTCTTGCTTTACACATAACAACAGCTTAAAAGATTGTAACCAAATGCCTTCATTGATCATATATAGATCGTTTACTAATGCTTGATTTATCAGTCGTAAGACATGAATGACCTTTGGGGTTGCCAGGTTGTGAAGTTTAATACAAATATCTAAGTCTAAGTGCAGATAAATTACATTTTTAACATTTACATTTGACAAGTGGAGGCTTATCAGAAAGTGAAAGGCCCATGAAAGGGATAAGCAACAGACAAGCAGATTTTCGCAACCAGGCAACCCAAACGTTGTTCTTATTAGTAGTTTATAGCTTCTCTATAAAGTATTGGCAAATTCTTTATCAACCAATAATGAAGTCATACAATTTAAAACCCCCTAACAGACAGAGCCTAATGAGGACTTAGTTCTAAAGTATGTTGTTTCACCTTAAAATAACACCATTAGTTCCATTAAACCAGCCCTTCCCAGTGTTAGAGGCTGTAATTGCATCAAGTTATAATCAGGTGAAAACAATGTATTCTCAGATCTTAGTTGGTATAAAGCCACATTTCTCAGTATTCCCCTTCACGTCTGATTAAAAACCAGTCTGTATCTGCGATCTTAAATCAACTCTCCTGCATTGATAAACTTGTTTTCCTGCACACCCATCTGACGGTCTGATTGGTGTACAACAAGCTCCGTTCTACATAACAGGAAACTGCTCTCCCTGTTTCCTGCTCAGCCCAGCCTCACATCCTCAGCAGCTCATGGACATCATGCTCACATTTAACCCCTCTGTGAGTTAGCTGTGACTCACAGGCAGTGAAGTAAGAAGGGCTATTTATACTCTTGAATTGTGGTCAGCTGGGATAAGATTTATTTCAGTAAAAAATGTCTCTGCTATGTATCACATCTACAAACAGCAGCATAAAAATGGGGAGTGGCTCTGTGGAGGCTCGTTATACAGAAGTGAGAATAAAAAAAGTTGAATCCTGGCTGCTTTGACGCCACAGCCAACACACATCTAGTTTTTATTTGGTGCCATCCATGGACTGACCTCACAGGCCATGACACAAGAATATGATGTGATGTCATCCTCCTAGCATAGTACAATATAAAGTGTTTTTATTGGAGCTTATCATTGTTAAACAGCTCACTACACTAAACAGGCTCTCTCTGGAAAACTGAAGAACCATGTTCAGTCTTCTTCTGTTGAGGCTGTACAACAGGTTGATGAAAGTCTCTTTTTTACTTCTTAGTTGAAGGTTGAAAATCCATCCACAGCTGCAAAAGAAAATCTTACACACATTATTCCAACTCGAACGCGGAGTTGAACACACAATTGTTGAATTTTCTTATTGATTCAATGGGAGGATGAGGGTGATCCACAGCATGAGAATAAAGATATATAACAAACATGGCCGCTATGAAACCATGCTGTGTGTGTGTGTCTGGTGTCTCCTCATTCTCCCACACACAATATAATGGATAAAGCACAAGGCTGCTCAAAACAAATATGTTGACAAATCCCATGTGAAGACCAGAACAATGTTGGTTTGTCTCACAAAGCTTTACGACTTGTTGTCTGGGTCATTGGGACCTCCCTGCCGACCCTGCCGTCCCTGCCCTCCCTTCAGGACTCGTACTTCATAAGAACTAGGGAGTGGGCCGAGAAATAACCAAAGGATCCCTCACACCCTGCATACAATAGAAAAAAAATGTAGGTAATTTTCTTGCTGTCTACTGTACTTTTGTTTGTATCTTGAGTGTTAGTTTTTACTTGTCACTAGACAAAAACCAGGCCACTGCATTTTGTATTAAATCAGAATCAGAATCCGAAAGGATTTATTGCCAAGTAGGTTTACACCTACCTGGAATTTTCTTTGGTAAAAAGGTGCATACATTTAACATAAAGCATAAAAACACAATAAGTACTTCACGTAAGAAAGAAATAACTGTATATAAAACAAATATATATACAAGACATAAAAGTTAAATAAAGAACATAAAAGTTAAATAAACAGGTGAAATGCTGTAATTTGGGTCCATGATAAAAACACAATTGGTTCGGGTGCCAATGTTTCCAGTGATGAAGGAGGATGCCACACTGTGCAGTGTGTATTTCATAGTTTATGGGCAACAATGGAGCTCTGTGGCACAGAGGAATAGGCCAGAGTGTTCTGGCTATGGATACTAACAAAGAATATGTTATAGGATCAGTTAGTCGTTGGTTTTGGTCTCTTTTGAAGGGATCTGTAGACTTACATGTGTGCAGATTCTTTCAAGCTGCAATGCAAAGGTTTGTGTCCCTCTTCAAATCAAAACGAATGTGTGTATGTGTTGGTGTTCAACACATACACATACAATACAATGGATAAATCGCCCTTTTCCTTATGTGGAGCCCTCAGGTTGTTTGGTGTATAAGAGATCCAGGTCAGATGCGTGCAGCCATGATGTATGGGCTGTGTACACAAACAGTATTGAACAATCCCTGTATGCTTTTAGATTAGAAAAACAATTACGTGCAGTGTGAACTCGGAGGTTCATCTCTGTCTGCGCGTCTCCTCTTTGCGTCAGGCAAGGAAACAGTGCGTCTCCTCCTCTCTCCTGCTCTGAGGTGAAACAATAAGACTGGGGCTTGAAAAGGAACTCCATCTTGATATACTCCTTCCTGTTTTCAAGTCTTTCAGCGAAACTGGAGCAGGGAGGGCGTAGGCACCGAAATTAAAGGATAATTCCATTTATTTTCAACATGGGCCCCACAGTCCTTTGTTTTGTGAACATTGCAGGTTGGTATGGTTCTGGAAAAAATGCCACTGTTGGCACCAATAAAACTGTTGACTTGTAAGTCTATTCATTTATTGATTGTCCATATTCAAATTATGTTTACCCGAAAGCTTAATGACCCTTAGACACATTTTATAAAATAAGAATAAAATAACAAAAAGGAATGGAGAGGATATTAGTTAACAACCCTTTCTACATTTTATTTTTACGGACATCCACTGACAAACACTTCTACAGAAAAATAAACAGATGCATATTTGTGTGTCCTTGGAAAGTATTGTTACCCTGAGTTGACTTTGGCAAAACTCTGAATCCTGTAAAGTTTCGAGTTTGTGAACCAACGGGACGTAGGAACAAACTCTGGTGTCATGGCGGCCTAATTTTAGCTCCGCTTCACAACGTGACGAGGAAGAAAACACAGCTGGAGGGTTGTTTTTGTTCTTGTGTGAGAACTCTGTGACACGTTGACAATGGGAATAGGTTTACCAAGGAAAACTGTAAAGAAAAACAAAATTTATGACTCAGAAATATCCTCTATTGTCAAATCTATCTTCATAAAGCACTTGTGGTTAATGATATTTTTTTTGTCCAGATATTTTAAATCACAACATTATTTACATTGATAGGAACCAATAACAGTTAATTCACTACAATAAACAACACACTACAGGCTCACAAACATTTGTATAGTACCGAATTTCTTTAAGCGAATACGATTATATAATATATTATATTATATTTTATTATCTTTCATATATTACCAGTCAAGCTTACAGACTTACCAGTGCATTCAATACAAGTAAACTGGTTTATTATTGGTCTCTGCTGAGGAACTCAATAGTATGATGCTCATTAAAGGTCAGATTTATTCATTGGCTTTTTACTTTTAGCTAATTTATCACTATAGAGTAGTGACAGCTATTAACCTTGAAATTAACAATACGTCCATCAGGTTCTTGCCATGAAACAATAAGTCTCATGAGCATATTTATGTGAATCCTGATCACACGCCACACCGGATTAACCTGGACTAACCCTCTGTCATGAGTCTTAATGTGTGTATTCAATAATGTGCCACTGTGTGTGTATTTATATTTACCTGACAATACAGCGATGTCTGGGTGATGGACATACAGTCACTGGGATTCCTTGTTCAGCAATCCTGATGCTAATATATGACAAAAGGATTTGATATGACATTGTCACATATTCAATCACTTCACGAGATAAAAACATTTAATTTGAAGATAAAATAAGATAATCCTTTTTTAGTCCCTCAACTGGGAAATGGGCTGTGCAGCAAGGGAATAGTGAAAATAAGAACCATCAGTAAAAAAGCTATAGATAAGAAAATGTGAAATATAAGCGTAAGAAATATAAAAACTAACATATATATATATAATGTAAACAGAATATGTAAAATGTAAAAAAAAGAATTGCACATTGAAATATATTTAGATTGCACTCGAGAGTGGAACCAATGCAAAGTTTAAATGAGATGGCACCAGAGGCTGATGTGGGCTAAATCTGTTTTCTTGACTAATCAGAGAGATTTATTTTACTTATAAATGTGTATATAATCCTTGAAGCCTGTTAGTTGACAGGAAGTAGATCAAATACTCCACGTTCCCCCTGATCGTTTCGTTAGTGGTTTATATTAATGTCTGTGGACAAACTGTTGTGTTTAAACCACGATGCTTCCTTTAGTTTGGCAAACTGTCTTTTAAGTTTCATTAATAATGAAGAGAAATGCAGCTGGGATAGAGTCCGTTTTTTTAGTGGCGTCATTAATCATCTGCTGAAGGACACATTGAGATGCAACTAGCCCCTTAACGGACCCTGGATCTAACAATCAATACTGCCCATGTGATGCCGGAGCAAGCGAGAGTGACATTGCCTCCGCTGCCAAGAAACAATACTTCCTCCATTTGCCGCATCTTATTAAGGCAAAGACAGCGACTGTCACGTCCGACCATCAAACTCACCTCATTGACCTGATCTGACAATTTTAAGATCTTACTTATTATTCAACTGCTGCTCCCAGAAGTCTCCCACATACGATTTAGACTTTATTGGGTCATGTTGTGAGAACAGTACTCTGTAGGCTGTAAGACAGAAATACATCAAAAGTATTTTTTGGAAAACCAAGGTAGAAACAGAAAGCTAGAACTTAATAGAGAGGAGAGATGCCTTAGTTTTAAAGTGACTCTCTGGAATGAATCCTTTAGATCTCGAAACATGCCACATTTATAAATTAGATAATCAATAGGATTATTTTATTAACTAAGAAACCTTTTTTTATTAAAGAGGCATTTTGTTGCTGATGACTGACCTGATGAATTCTGGACATAAATGTGCTGTTGGATATTGGACGTTATACAGACTTGAAATCAAAGTCAACACAGAAGGATCTGCCTGTTTATCTGTATCGGCTTCTCAATTTGATACGGTCAGGCCCCAACCCGCCACAAAATTTCATAGAAATCAGTTTGAGTAATCCTACAGACAGACAGACAAACAAGCGACAATGAAAACATAAGCTCTTTAGGGAGTTGGACACTACTTCAACCCACAGCCTTGACTAAACCTGAGCTACATAGTTCCCCGAGCTGGAGGACCACACTCCTGGGGTCTATCATCTGAAAACACAGTTGGAGACACTGGATAGTTCAGAATTAGCTTGATCCAAAGCACAGGGAGGAGAAGAATTAGAGATGAACTCGTCTGAAAGCCCAGCTGAAGGAGTCTCAGTTGCTTGATCTGAAGAGGAGACATAAAGGGATCTGACACATTTTTTTAGAACTGAAGAGAAAGCACTAGAGGAGCCCGCCGCCATACTCACGTGGCGTGAAGAAAACATCAAGGCTGCTGCAGAGAGAATTGTAGGGCGAGAGCTCAATGTAAAGTTGTAACAGGAAGAGGTGACATTTACCATGAAGGTCATCCAACCGGTTTCCTGTAACACAGAGAACAGCAGCAGAGCAGTGAGCACAGGCTGCACAGAAGGTGGAGATGGTAACACGGGGACCACGGCAATAGAGCGGCCAACCAAAGACAACTGCTGAAAAGGTCAAGAGCCTAAGAGGAGCAGCTACCAAGTCCAGGAAGGTGTTGATGAATATGAAAAGCAGTAGCAGGAACAGAACGAGAAGAGGCCGTTCACAACAACAGTTCATTGATGAGGTTCAGGTTTTCAATTTGTTGAAGGACTTTTTTTTGAAGACTTTTTTTTCTTGAAAAGAGTTGACCAATTTTGTAATTTATGCTCCCATTCAAAGGTAAATGGATGATAAAGCGTGGTATTCATTGGGGCGTACTGTGGGATCGACAGCTAGAACCGATCAATGTAGGTTGCAGGTGGAGTGGGCATGCAGTGTTCTCAAGCTGTCAGTCATTATCGTGACCTCAGGCCCTCGACACACACTTGCCACAGCCACCTACCCACACACACATACAAATATTATATGCACATTGCCCGAGGGCAACATGTAGCCCCGCAACCCGCAGCCCATATCACTTTGAAATTATATTCATTATTTTATAATTCTGTGAGAGGGAACGATCATCAGATACAGTCGTAAAATAATGTTATAACAACACATGATTTAATCTGCTAGTTTACAAGACATTCAAACTATTTTTTATAATGATATTTACACCAATACATTAAAAACAAATATACTTACAATCACTTTGGCCTTGCCTTATTCGGTCATTGGTTACTTCTGGTTTTAAAGCAAGATAGCGATGGCTAAAATGCAACACAAGACTTGAGCTGCATGAGCTGTAGATTTGCAACATGGTGGATAATGTGTCGTATGTCACTCGCCACCTTGTTCTGCAGATTGTAATTCCACCGTTATACAACTAAGGATGGGGTCACACATATAGGCGTACTCTGGTTGATTTGCCTCCTTCGGCATAAAATCTCCATAATATTAAATTAAAACATGTACATGTATTTTTTATAACTATAAGATTAAAAATGTAAAGGAAAATATTAAAATCAACATTGGCCGAGTGAAAGCTTCGATCTTTATGTGAATCCTTTACTGGATTCGTAAAACTCTAATATGAAGCAACGCCAGAACTCTGAAGTGGAGCATAAACCTTAATGTCAAACGCTGCTTGTAGGACTATTTGCTGCATGTGTTAATTGCAGGTGGAGAAGAAGGAACACTGGCTGGTTTAGAGGAGGCAGAGAGTGAGAGCTGACTGCCAATGAGTCCACGGCTCCTTCCCTTTTCTCTCCCTTTCTCTCTTTCACACCCGCAGAATTTATGAGGCCATTACAAGTGTGCATGCAGTGTCAACAGTGCCAAGCTAATATCTTTATCCAACGCTGTGCAGGGGTCGGCTGTCAGACGACACATGCACCGCCCAGGAGACAAACGTCTCTCCAAGCGAACACTTGCAACATTTAACATGTCTCTGCATCTCTTACACATTTACTGTTTTCACAAATGTGGCCAGCAACTTAAATAATGAATCCAACACACTTGTTCTGAATCAATCTGTGCATTAAGAGAGATGTGTTAAAACCAATTCGGTGCACCTTCATATACACAGGGCTGGGTGTTGAAGCAGATATAAAACAGATTTGTAATCTTGTTTCCTTGTTCTTCAAAACGTTGCCAGCTTTAAATGATTTACAAACTTTGTACATTTCTGCTGATGTTATTCAAGCTAATTTCATATTTTCAACAAATCATATGAAATGAAACATGGGATATAAAAACTCTGTATTCCCTGAGTACTTTCACTGAAAGTACATTTTGGTAATAATACAAGTACATTTACCTGTAGGATTTTGAATGTAGAAGATTTACTTGTAATGTAGCATTTTTATCTCTGCAGAGGAGGTTATATTTTTTTATCAGCGTTTCTTTGTCAAAAACTACTGAACACTTTAGAATAAGGTTTGCACATCCAGATCAAGGGGTGGATTCAGGAATCTTTTCTCACTTTCTCTAACACTACAAAATGTGCGTTTGTTCGAAAAAAAAGGTTTGTCCCCAAAGAGACGCAGTGTCCGTGCAGCAGCAGCAGCGGTGCTGGTGGTATCTCCTGATATGTGAAAGGCTACACCACAGACTGTGGCAAGTGACACATATGAGTGTGAAACCTGGTGCAGTTTCATTGAATTGAACTGTTGGGCCTTGGTGGAGGTATACTCTCTACTGCTGTGCTATATTGTTATTATAATAATGTATCTTTTACAAAAGGATGAGAATACTTCTTCAACAATTGTCAGTCACTACAAAGAACAACAAGTTTCCCATAGGTGGTGGACCACAGTGAAGGTCTACAGGCAGAAGAATAACTCATACTGTAAATCAGGCTTTAGCTAAACAGAATAGTAGTTAATAAAATCTGTTTATATTGGTCTGTAATTTAATTAATCAGCAATGAGAATTGAAGCATATATCCAGTCTTATTCTTTGATATTGGAGGATGTCTGCTCATTTTCTTGAAAAAAAAAAAAAAAAAGTAATAATTGTTATAAGTAATAATAATAAGTAACATTCTGTATTAGGTCAGGACCTAAACCCAGGTGTTATAGCTGCACTACAACTGAAAAATATCAATAGAAACCTCCACCCAGTTCTAACAATGTGTGGTCAACAGAGAGGAAAGGTGTTATTTACAACATAAACTCAGACATCCCAGCGTAGTGAGTCTGAACAGCAGCCAAACGCTGTCATTAGAGACTCCACGGGGTCTTTGTCCCTCTTCCTCTGATCCATCTGCTGCAGGGGGACACAGTGCAGCAGGCCTGCCATCAACTCCCTGCACCAGTCTGTTTTACATGTGGCTGGTTGACACAAACGCAGCAGGGGCGGCATTAAGGCCGGGTGGCAGGAGTGGCTCAGCGGCTGTGGCAGCTTTCGCTCTCGTTACGCACACGCCAGCTCATTACAGCTCACCGTGGGATGATGCTGAAAGAAGGGACCCAGGCCTCCATCTGAAGCACATTGTTTCACAGTGTGGAGGTGGCGTTGCACGCCGGGCAGCAGACGCTATTCACCGATGGACCATTAAAGGAGCCTCCAGCAGCAGATCAGGGCTGTCATTGAGCAGTGTGAGGCAATATTGTGTTGTAATTGTCTGCGCTATGGACGCTGCTCTCACCTCTGAAAGTTTGACTTAAGACTTAAGATTTAAGATTTATTTTCACCTTTACCTTTCCTAATGAATTCAGTGTTTAAAATGACCACTTCTAATTTAGTGAGGCTTTTAGGGGACATCTTTTACTCATTTTAACAAAGTGTAGTGGAAGCAGCATGAGTTTTTATAGCAGTAATAGAAGCAGCATGAAGAAATCACAGCAGTTAAAGTAGGACCAGAGGTAAAACAAGAGGAAGACGGCGGCTTCTCTCCTTGTACCTAAAGGGTCATCCTAGATTTCTCGCATTGTGAGAAGTTGCACAAGCAAGACTATGACAACGGCCATGTTTAATACTATAACACAGGAGCATGCAACCAAAGAAATGGCCACACGTTGATCATCTTTCATCTGGGACAGCCCAAAGTCTCCCAGTGTGAATCCAGCATTAGACCTAAAATGAAAACTGCAGTCTCTCTTCAAGTCTATATTAGAAATTCACTGTTTTCACAAGTTCTCATTATCCTAACCTTCCCTTCTAGTTTTCTAAATTTATCTGTTGCCTCAATATGGTAGATTTTACTGATGGAGTCTTAATGACCTATTATCTCTAATGACCTATTATCTTTACACCCTTCAGTTGCTTTAATGTTAATGTCGGTAATTTAAAGAAGAATCTGATCATAAAGGTTTAAAACGCTGTCTCTTCAGGCAGTTTTTTGTCTCTATAGCTGCCGTCTAAAATTGCACTGGTCTTCTGTTGACTAAACCCTCCAATCTCAAGGCTTCATCCAGCTCAGTGAACTTGTACTCGTACCATCCACCCTGGGTTTGACAATTTACGAGTTTGATTCTCGCTCCCAGTCTGTGAGTTCAGTCCCCTGTTGGGTCATTGAAGCTCCGCATCATAAAACCGCACCGAGGATTAAAAACCTCTTACAGATGAGTGTGTTGTCTGAGCTCGCTCGCACCACATCTGAGCCCCACTGGAGTAAAGCCAGGGGTAAATTGTGAGGAGATTCTCTGTAAGACCTGTGGGATGTTTCAGTACAGAGCAAAGAGACTTCAGGAAGTTACTGCTCAGAGCGAGGTAATAATCAGGTACATAACCCCCCAATAAAACGGTGAAATTTGCTTTCTAGACTTTGGGTTTTGTTCAGACAAACAAACAAGAGATGTTGTTTGGCACGTTCTGTTCGTATAGAGTCAAACAAACTCTTTCTTGTCTTTATAGCTTTATATTTAACAGACATACATGAGAGTTGCATTCAAATTATAAACTAACTTTAAACATGAAAGAGAATTAGTGTTGACTTAAACGTTCCGTTTAAGTCAAAGAATCATCAATTCATTTGTTACTGAAAAAGTCCACAAACACCACTTTGTCCTTAAAATTGCAATGAATTTTAAGAAGGTAAATCAAGCTTTAGGTATTTAATGTGATTAACCTCATTGTTGCATCTCAAATGATCCAGGTAATTCTTCCATAGTTACTTCTGCCAAGGATGGTTATGATTTTCATCTGGTTGTGGGTGTTGGCTTTTTTAAAGGGTGGGAGATTACCCGAGGAAGAACCCATTACATTTTAGAGAGGATGTGGGGCAGATCCAGAATTTATTTTCTGCCACGGCGAGATGGGCTCATCGCCATTTCATGTTTGCCTTCCATTCCACTATAGCTGCCCCCCCCGATCAGGGACCTGCAGTGACATAAAGACAACATTGATTTCCAGGTCAGGTCTAAAGGATTCAACTCAACCTTACTCATAAAAGCTCCATTGGCCCTTGTGCTGCAGCAGCTTTATGGCTTGCACTATGAGCAATATCAACAATAAACACCTACATGAAGTACCCTCAACTAAATCCTACTACATTGGATCGGAAGCTGCTTCCACGTGCTGAAGGTAATTTATTTTATTTTCTATTATGAAAACAGGAGGTTTCTGTTTCCTTGACCACAGCAGGATTAAACTGCCACGACTCGATTCAGAGCTCATTCCTCAGTGGAGCGGATCCCTGAGAGGAGGACGTACCTGTCAATGAGCCACACCCCCTCCCGTCACTAATACGGGATTAGACCCGTGAGTCAGCAAATCAGATTAAAATGAGAGGATGTACACTTTTCTCCAGTCTGTTATTTATTTGTGCTGTAATAAACGAACACAAAATACAAAAAAACACTCTAAATGCTATATAGTCACAACTTGTGTCTACCAGCAGCTCTGTGAGGCTGTATACTAGAAGCTGCCAACATCAGCATGCTCCCATGTTCACAGTAAGATTATTGCTAAAAAGCTGAATGTTTAGAGGGTAGGTTTATAATAATATTATTTGTTTATAGAGCACTTTTCAAAATTGAGAGTAATGCTTCACAAGGCAGCAATAAAAAACAAAACGTCATAAAATCTGCAGAATTAAGAGACAATATTTATTAAAGTTCCACAGACATTTAAAAGAAAATTGAAGACTCTCTGAAGAAAGGAAATTACTGAGTCAGCTGATCTGAATTCCTCGAGCAGATCCTTCCAGAGCCTCGGGACCCTGACTGCAAAAGCTCTGTCCCCCTCTGCTTATTTTTGGTCTTTTACCATATTTGGTCATAAACTAAAGTATCAAGCAAATAAACATTTACACGGGATCATGAAAAAAGGGAAAAGTTAGAGGATCATGGAAGTTAGGACAACTTCTCCTGTGGGGACATGATACAGTACATAGCGTTCAAATGGACAAATATAAATGGGGCATCTGTAGGAAATTTTACGCCACTTCATCCAACAGGAGTCGAGATATTTCAGACTGGACCAAAATACTTGACCCATCGACTGATATAAAATAAATAAAATCAGGCTGCTGAATTATTCTGCTGGTAAATTCATTAAACAGGGGTTTTCTATATTGTTATGAGGGTTGCAGTCTGTGCTGCATTATGTATTCATCTAAGAGCATCTTTAAACTATCACTGTGTGAGCTCCTGTCACTGTATCATCATCTCATCTCCCCAGGCAGCAAAGTCACTCAGGCAGAAAATTCATTTCTGCAATGAAAATATCATACTACATAACACTTAAACCGCTTAAACACGCAGTGTACTTCAATACGTACACACCCATTTTCCAAGAGAGGTGGTGGAGGTCCTTGTGCAGAAGCTATTTGACTTTGGTCTCTCCCACTCTGAGTGCACTGGTCTAACTTAAGGCCGCAGGAACAAAGAGGGGAAAAAACAGCGTTTAAAGTCACAGTGGGGTCAACACGACACAACACCAGGAAGAGAAAAACCTCTTCATACAGTAGATGCCCAGAACACACAATGGGCCAAACCACCTCTTCTCCCGCCTGATGGTGGGAACACGAGCCAGGAATTCAGGCCAAATACATAATTAAAAGGGTGATGAGGTGATCTGATGTCTGATCTGTGGATAAATTGTTGATCCAGTTTGTAATAGAATCAAACTACCGCTTAATCACATGGTTCCTGTGGAGCAGCGGAAGCCAGAGGTCAGAGCCAGACGCCTTTTTACAGTTACATGTCCTCTCTCCATATTACACAGGGATCATTTAACAGATGCTCAGGAACGGTGAGGTCATATTTGAACTGTGAAGTTAGGGTTGGGGGCTTGCAGGCAAGAGCAAATGTATCTATATCCTGCATGAACTCACTAAACGTGATAGGACAGTCTCACGTTAGACTGACTTGAGACTCAATACACACAGAGAAAATAGGGAGAATCATGAGTTGTTTTTACTGGGGATGTGTTGCAGGACAGAGGCAGGAGGTGGTCGATGCAGAACACCAGGGAGCAGCAGTCGAGGTTCACTTCAGGATACTAATGGCTTAAGTTTGAGCAAAACAGTGTCCTTGCACCTAGTTCACAGAAAAATACATTTCTGAAACTTAAAGCACTCACACCTACACAACTGCCTTTTCACAGCTGTCAGGACTAAACAAAGACAGTTTGAGAAATATAGGGCAACATAGGTTTTGAATTTGTAAAAAAAAAAAAAAAAGAGTAAAACTTCAGGAAGTTGAAAAATCAATAAATTACTTGATGAGTTTACTTAAGTATTTTGGTATTAAATTAATCAGCCCTTTCAAGAAAATGCCAAAACATCCATCACTCCAGCTTCTCAGTTATGAAGCTGCTGTTTTACTCTCTACTGTGACCATAAAGGGAAAATTGTTTGGATTCAGAATAACTGTAGCAACAAATTTAGTCATCTAAAGCCATTAACTTGGACTCTGATCATCCTGGAACTATGATGTGCAACTTTGTATTTTCTGAAATAAAGATGAATTATTTCATGGAGGAAATAATCAGCAGGTTCATCAATAATAAAAATGGTTGCGAGCTGCAGCTCAAGAATTATTCCCTCCCTCTTCAAGTTCAGATAATCAGTGTTGATCACAACCAGTCTGACCGGTCAGAGGTTTTCTCCCCATTAAGGTGTACAGCGTCATCTGGTGGACATTTCCATACTGCAACTCAGTGCTAAGGTTTCAATAAACTTCCATCTTTTAACCACACAATTTCATACCCTCTTATATGCAAAAACTTCATGAAGCTTTCTATGTAAATCCTAAACTTTCGAAATCTAAAATTCACCGAATTTTTTAGTGACAAAAAAAACACAAAGACAATGCAATTTAAATTCCTGTTATTTATTAAATGCAAGAATCAGTTGTGCAAACAGAACAGTTCTCAATTGACACCTGGTGTTTGAACGATTTGAGGGAATTTGTGGCCTTCACCAATTATCTTCAAAGAACATTTGGCGTGTCCAGATGGTCTCACACTGACCCGTCATCACAGGGCTAAACAATGTTGTTTGTTTCAAGGATTCCAGTGAATGAAATTGAACTCTACATACGATAACAAAATTGATTCAATTAAAAATATCTATAATAAGCTTGATATACAACGGATATTCTGTTTATCGTATCATCATGGTTTGCCGATTCACTGAGAGATCTCTGTAGATTTCTGTATTTATATTGCCATACTTGGTCACAGCAGTTAATATGATAAAGTTGTTATTGTCTCACTCCTCTGGTTGCCTCAGGACCTTTGTGCAGGTTGATGTCTAGCATCATCCTCTAGCATCCGACAGTGTGACACTAGGCTGCAATATTCTTTTGACAAGAATAAGAAAAAGGCCAAAACTAAACAGCAGTATTATTTACAAATCCTTATACGAATCAACTACACAGCAAACGTCAGGTCACATAGTGTTCCTGTAGAAAGACAACATGTCATCCAGACTCTCAGAAGAGAGCCCCGGAGGAGGCGGCTCAGCCTGGCTGTGCTGTGAGGGCACGGGGGGCTGCTGAGCCTGGCTCTGAGGCTGAGGCGGATACTGGGGGACATACTGGGGTGGAAATTGGGGAGGAAACTGGGGTGGATACTGGGGTGGATACTGGGAGGGGTAGTGAGGAGGTAAGTGAGGTGGACCGGCAAACTGGGCAGGATGAGTAGGAGGAAATGGAGGATAAAATGGAGGAGGAGGAGCATACTGGGGATTGAAAAGAGGAGCAGACACAGGGGCTGAAACAACAGGGAGCTGTGAGGGTGGTGGCTGTGCTGTGGTCCGTGGTGGTGAAGTAGGGGGATCATTTTGTTGAGGTTGAGAAGCAGCAGTTTCAGGCCGAGGTTTTGGTTTTTCTTGACTCTCAGAGATTTCTCCGTGGCCCGTTGACCACTTGAAGGACATTTGGGATTTAGTCTCCTGAGTTTTATTCTTCCATGGTGCATGTATTTTCCGATCAGAGACATATGCAGAGGGAGGAGCAAAGTCTGACTCTCGCTCATCCCGGCGTTTGCTTTTCCATTCGCTAAACATAAACTCTGCAAGAAAAAACAGACAAAAACAGCTGTTAAGGAACCAAATATTTAGATCGTGTGC
Organism: Limanda limanda; assembly: GCF_963576545.1. NCBI lineage: Eukaryota > Metazoa > Chordata > Actinopteri > Pleuronectiformes > Pleuronectidae > Limanda > Limanda limanda. Next base: position 10,243,108 of record NC_083639.1, read on the forward strand.
AGATGTTAAAGACAGGCGAGTAAAAACATCTTCAGATACCTAAAATCAAACATGGTTATCGTTATATAATGACTTAGTCATTTTGGACACAGGAAGAAAATGGAAATCAGTCATTATTAATATTATCTGTTTTAGTAAGGTAAACTTTAAGTTCACCGCTTTTACATCGGTCTAAATATCTGAAAAGTAAAAGTCCTACTGGTGCAAGACACTCACTCACTTGATTCAACCCCTGGTTCCAACATACTCCCTCATATTCTGATGTAAGCTGATGATCAGCAATTTAAAAATGCACATCTATGTAATCGCTGTTACCTTTGCCTCTGTCCCATTCTCTGACATGAGGAACTCCTGGTTTAGAGTCCTTCCTTTCCTGGATCTCAACGTCCACCCTCTTCACAGTACTGACCTCAGGACAGTCCTCTGGTGGCGGCGGGGATCCCATCAATTTACTTTCGTCTTCCTCTGCTGGGGGACAAGAATTTACACTAATGCTTTAATATCATTGATGAAATCATCAGTATATAGTAAACAAGGTGACTCACATAGGGTGGATTCTTACCTTCTTTCTCCTCGTCTCCGTCGTCTTCTTCAGTGCCATCAAGCTTGTTCTTCTTCATCTTCCTCTGCCTTACTTTGGCCAATCTGGCCTGTAGGATGGCCTGCCTCTTCCCCTTCAGTCGTTCTCTTTTATTCCGCTGCTCTGTTGTCTAAAGAACAGGACAGATGCAAGAGAGAAACGATATAGATGAAGCAATTTTTTGCAAGCACACCTAGTTTATAGGGGGATGAGAGATGGGCCTTTGATTGGATTAGTACAGGTAATGCTAAACACACCCATGATTGATTGAAAGGCTAAATACAACACCTTTGAACCATGCACCATGCCACATTGAACTTTTTTGCCATTTATCTAGCACCAGTGAATGGGACTTGTGGACTTGTGCCATGTGATATAAACCATGATCAACACTATAGAACCCGGTATGTGTCAGGAGATCAGGAGCTCACCTGGTCTCTGAGCATGTCCAGAGTATCTCTCTGCTTTCTGCGATGCTCTCTATCCTGAGAAAACGCAAAGTATCCAACACCAAGCTCTCGAGCCTCTGAGATGAACAAACACACAGAATTTTTATATACTTTTTTTTTATAACAGCAAAAAAAACGTAATTTCAACTAAAAGTAGAAAGATTCTGAAAATGTTTTGATAGAAACCTTGTGCTCGGATATCCTCGTAGTGGATTGGTCCAACAGGCCTCTTCATAGCCTCCTCTTCCTCCCTCTCCCACTCCTGCCTCTGCAGCTCTCGACGCATGTCCTCTGAGAGTAAAGTCTTCTCAGATGAGGATGTCCTACGTGGAATAATTATACCCGCTAAGAATTGCAATGGTCAACATGACAACGATCTAGTCTTCTATGTTTATAAAAGTTTGCCTGTAACTTAAAAGTGTTACTCATTTGTGGAATTCTTAATTTACCCTTTTCCTTTACGGTCATGGTCCATTTTGTTAAAATCGGGCAGGTCTTTCTTCATGCATCTTCGAGATCGGCCCCAAGCATCCTCAAAGTCCACCCTTCAGAAAATCAACACATTAGAAAAACAGTGTGCTAACATGCAGCCAGACTTATGCTTTCCTGATGAATACAGTTTAATAACTATTATTTAGGCTGTTGACACTTTGAGAAGGATTTGTAGTAGAGATTTTGCTAATAAGATTGATGTTTATTACTTGAAGCAACATGAAAACAAACTACACATTTCCAAATGCAAACCCATAAAGATTAAGACATTACCATTCCTCATCTGGGTTTTCAGGAGCAGGTATAGGTGTGGTGTTGTCTTCCTCTTCATCTCTCTCCCTGTTCATCTGTGCGAATGTTTCTCTCTTTTGGTCAATAATCTTCTGCGTGAAATCAACCAGGAACAGACCCTCTGTTTCTTCATCTGAGATGATATGACACAGAAAGTTAAGCATGGCACAAGGGCACATTTTGTAACGCAACCGAATATCGGGAGAGTTTGATTTAAACTTTGCCGACCTGGAAAGTCTCCTTTTGTCATCTGCTCGTAGAGTTTGGCCTTCTCCTCCAACTTGCGCCTGTAGCGAGAGCAGGGATGAGGAGTGAGACGTTTTATTCATTCCAGTGTCATGGCAGTAAATCCTCTGTTAATGTGTTGAACTCACCTCGATGTGTCCAGAGTTTTCTGCTCCTCGTCCAGCTGCTCTGCATCTTTCTCAGCCCGAGCGGACACACCCGGGTTGGGTTTGCTCCAGACATTCGGTTTCTACACAGGAGGATCAGGACAATATGTGCTGATTACGGTACTGTTTTCTGTCTGAGATTAAACGAGTGAAAGGTCAGATATAACACACACACTGTACCTTCACGTTGGATTTAGATTTCGATCCAGCTCCAGCATGGTCCTGCCCGAGCTTGTCATGTTTGAATTGTTCCTGCTTCCTGTACAGCTCAGCTTTCAGGTCCACTAACTGTAGGAAACACAACATCAGCGATTATAGGCAGAAAACAACCTGGAACTGTTTTGACACAACTCTGCTAATGGTTTAGCCGGGTAGCTAACGTTAGCTTTGATATAGTTAAACGTCACACAGCCAAACAGAGTCCGACATTTTAATTGTAACTGTAGGAAACTCACCGAAGAAGCCGTCACGTTGAACGCTTTCTTCTTTTTGTCCATAGTTATGATTTCTTCTCCACCTTAATCTCCAGGCTACTGTTGTGTTAGCCTCACTCACTTCTTCGTTGGTGTAGCTTCCGCTGGCGAAATGTGGTCTATGCGCCAACTAGTGGCGTCACTCGTGTACTACAGCACCGTCTCTCTGAGATGGTATTATCCAGTGGTGTATAAAGTACTTTAAAGCCATACTTGAGTAAAAGTACAGATATCTTACCTGAAAGTGACTTTGGTAAAAGTAGAAGTCACCCGTCAGAAAATGACTTGAGTTAAAGTATTAGAGTAGCTCATATTAAAAGTACTTAAGTATCAAAAGTATCTGGTGTTGAAATGTAGCAAAAGTACCAAAATTAAAAATGCAAAGTGCTTTTTATAGTAGGTCTATACAGACACAAAACAACCCAAAATGTTTCTCTGACTGAACTGACTGAAAAATTATAACAATATGAATATAATGTATAATTTTACAAATTTGTAACCCTAGATGAGAGAGAGTGAGAGAGAGAGCTGCGCCAACCTCCGCTGCTCAAGTAACGAGCCAGTTTGAGAATGTAAGAAGTAGAAAGAACAGATATATTCAAATGTAACGAGTAAAAGTAAAAAGTCGTCAGGAAAAGAAGTACTCAAGTAAAGTACAGATATGTGAAAAATCTACTGAAGTACAGTAACAAAGTATTTCTACTTCGTTACTTCCCACCACTGGTATTATCCCGGAGGGAGAAAACAGCAGCACAATCCAAGACTCACTAGTTCCAGTGTTTATGTCTGAGAAAAAAAACAAATGTGTGTAAACAAATGTGTAGAATTTTTTTTCATATTTGTACCTTATGATCTCAGTGGTTCAGCCTCCATCTCTCATACAGGACGTCTCCTCAGCTGATGTACCACAACTATGACCTCCAGCAGAGGTCTGGAGTCATGAAATCAAGGTCATCATCAGCTCCAGTTAAGATCCTCTGACCTGCATCATTGTGCAGCATCTACAAAGGAAAGCCTGTATGATAAATGATCTGTAGCAGGGAATCAAACTATCAACCTTCTGGTCAGTGGACGACCCGCTGATCCACCGCCGCCCCCTCATATGCCTCAGTGTAAATTCAAATGGTAAGTATCTACTCTGATAGAATTTCTCATCCTATAATCTTTGTGATTTTATGAATTCATAACAATGATTTATAAAGGGCGTTTATTTGCTATAAAAGGAGCTGATGATACTTCCACTGAAAGCAAATCCTTCAATAAACATTATTTATATCCAGGTCCCATGTGGAATTATTTGTTATACAAGTAAACCATGTGTGAATAACTAAAACTGTGTCAAAAAGAAGCTTTAACTGGTAACTGAGGAGCGCTGAGAAGAGAACTGCAAAGTTCTGCTGTAGCTTTGTTTCTATTTATTTCAGAAATGTAAATGCTTCCCATAAGCTGTGGTGTAACTGTGTTGACATAAGTTGCAGTGTTCACACTGAACAAACACTATTGGTGATTGGTATCAGTCCATTAAGTAATAGACAAGTTCTTAAATATTCTCGTACACATGCAGAATAGACTAGATCTCTGTGACTGCAATGCTATTACCCTCATTACCCAACTGAATATAATATGATTAGCAGGTCAACAGAGAAATGTCCACTTTGTTATCAATTCAAACATTTGAACAGTCTAATGCGTCCTAGACATGACAGCACAAGTATCTGTTAACATTCTGTTTAATGCATTTTAAATCTGCACGAGGGGGATGAAAGTCGGGCTATAAAAGGAGAACTACAGGTGTCAGTGTCAGATTTAGAGCAGCAGATTTGATTTGAAATCTTTTAACGCTCTATGTTGCTTCATCATTTTGCAGCGGAGACTCTGGTTCCACCATGTTTTTGAAAAGAAACACCCAGCTGCTGGTTTTGCTACTCTGCTCTCTGACCTTGTGGTGCAAGTCCACCAGCGCAGGCTCCAGTTTCCTCAGCCCGTCACACAAACCTCCGGTAAGATGCTTTCTGGGGCTCATTATGAAACAACAGCTAAAAATAGATCAGTGAATCCTCCCATGAGCTTCACTGTCAACATTACTCAATATACCACAATGGAAGACTTGTTATTTGTTTCAAAATGTCTGACCTTCCAGATATAGATATTTTACTTATTCAGTTTTCAGCCTTACAACGTAGCAAGGGTATCTAAACTCCTGCCGCTGAATCCACTCTTTGTATTACAGCAAGTTTCAAAATAGGATCTGTTAATGAGTAAATCTGTGCTGAGAATGGTGTTATGACTAAAATATATTGTTTTCTATCATTTCATGGATGTGATTCTAAATTTGTCAGCTGGAGTCAAAAGCTTTGATATGGATAGTGCAATCATAGCTAGGAAAATACAGTGACTGCATTCTGTTCTCCAGTGAAGCTGAATTGGTTACAATCATGATATATCTGGTTTAAACACAGAACAAGGGGAAACCTCCGAGAGCCGGCCGCCAAATAACAGAGGAGCAGAGTCAACCCACTGAGGACCACCACATCACGGTGAGTGGAAAGCATAACACTTGTGACAACAGCACAGCACCGAAAATCATCCCTGTGTCTTTCTGCTCTTAAGCAGGTGAGTGCCCCGTTTGAAATTGGCATCACCATGACACCAGAGGACTTTGAGGAGTACGGCGTGTTGGTGCAGGAGATCGTTCAGCGCCTGCTGGGAAACACGGAGGCAGCAGGTACACACACAACCCCCTCTGTAGTTGTGCTTCCCTGGACCAATGCATAGGAAGATAATGAAACTTACAATTTTAAATGTTATTTTTAACTATTGTCTCTTTTTGTTTCAGAGAGACCATCTTAACTTTAAATATTATGGACAAGATTGGCTGATTTACCTTTTTATTTCTTTAAGTTTCTACTTAGATAGTGATCATTAAAATAATAGTAAAAATGTCAGTTGCCTTAAAACATTGTTTCTCACACTGTTGGTAGTTAATCTGTACAATTAACCGATGTTCATCAAGTGAATCTATGAGTAAGTCTATTTCAGAGCTTTCAACCACATCTCAGTGCCACCATTAGTCGGAGATCGTTGTTAAAAATAAGTTAATATCAATTATAATTGATATATATACAACTTGAGGTTTAATTAATTTGTCAAACTATGGTTCTCATACATAAACTTAGGTCACCACCGTATATTTTATTTTCAAAACTCACCCGGGATTAGCAGATTACTCGTATTCATACCTATATGATTCAGTACAGAATATAACATAAATAAGTCTTTGTCTTCAGAGACTGACATGTGGTGATAAAAATAAAGCATCAACTGACATTTCGATTCCGTTTCATATCTGAGAAGGTCGAGGTTATGGGTGAAATGAGGAATCAGAAAGAGATGGAAGAACAGATTGGTTTGTTTTTTCCCTTTTAATCAGGACACACAATTGACACAGGCTTCTAGGCCACAGATGTTGTGATAAACCGTTGTATTATGCTGCATTCAGAAATAAAAACAAAGAACATTCATCCACTTTCAGATTGAACTGCATCTTTGAATGAAAACTCTCTCGTTGACTAAGTTTAACTGCATTCTGAGGGTGGCAACCTTTTACCAAGCACAGAGGGAAAAGTTGTTGTTTTATTACTGTTGAGAACATTGAATTACTCCCAGAACAAGTCTGCAAAGCTTCCTGTTTGAATCTCAGGAAGTCGGTCAAACAACAACACACACATTGATAAGCACTGATATAGAACCGAGAATAAAGTGGGCTCTGTCCTAAAAGCTGAAAAGAACCTAAAACACCTGGAAAAAGAGGCTTTCATTGGCAACCCGGTATAAAGAGGAACATGTTTGTTTAACACATCCCTCTTGTTAGGCCAGAAACACACGAGAGCTCTATTCATCTTTCATTAATCCGCAGATGGGAAACTGGAACTGACACGCACAAGGAGCCTGGGTGACACATTGTCAAAATAAAAAGCACTCAAACCAAATGTGAGAGGCAAACACTGTGGAAAAAGCAGGCTAATGGACCAGTCTCACCACCTCGACCTGTCTTCAGTAACACATCAGCTTGGCCCAAGGAAAGAATAACACATGTTCACTGTGTTTTAGAATATAAGACAACATGGTGAATCTTATCTTTACTCTTTTCATTCCACATGGTCAACTGCTCTTAAATCAGTATTTATAAAATAAATAAAAATAAAATGCAATGAAAGCATTAAGGATTGAAGGCCTTTAATGTATCTGCACTGCATCAAATCAAACTACGCCGAGAGCAGATAACTCAAACATACATGCACATTTCAACAAGGCAGAGCAACACACGGAGAACACAAATTAAAACAAGAACTTCTTATTAATTAATTTCTTCAATGAACAACCACAAAATATAATCAGATAAACAATAATGTACAGTATCTCTGTCAGACACGTTCAGGCATTTTTAGTTTGTTTGTTTTGTGAAATATTCAGACTGCTTCTCAACACAGCAACATCTCTCTATCAGAGGATTTATAAATCGTGAACAAAAATCCACATAAAAACTGTTTATGTGTCACAAACCAGCTGCAGAGCCTCTTATTTCTATCTGGTCCATCGTGTCTGATGATCAGATCCCGTACAGCTGAGTGGTGTTGTTTCGGACCGTGGAGAGGACGGTGGCCATGTCTTCTCCCTTCAACAGGCTCAGCTCCTGCAGAGTGTGGATGCCCATTCCAGGATGTGAAAACCGACAGACAGCTTTACTCACCTGTTAACATTGAGACACACTCATATGTATGCAGTCATAATTTACTCCCCACTTTAAATGTACCAGTGGTGTTAATTCATACCAGAGGTTTTTGGTTAATAGGTGGCAACAGTTGAATTTATTTTTATTATATCAATATATCTTGTCTCTATCCCTTCTTGGTATTGTGAAAGAATATTAAAACGATCAAAGGCTACAACTAAAACCAAGACTAATGCTCCATCACTGTGTGTCTGACGTGGTGCTCTGCAGCACAGGTGCCCCTCAGGGTACGGTGCTCTCCCCTTTCCTCTTCACCCTCTACACCTCCGACTTCACCCACAACACCACCCACTGCCACATCCAGAAGTTCTCAGATGACACAGCCATCGTTGGATGTGTTCCTGAGGGGAATGACCTGGAGTACAGGGCGGTCATCACAGACTTCGTCAGCTGGAGTGAGCTCAACCAGCTTCAGCTGAACACCAGCAAGACGAAGGAGATGATCGTGAACTTCCGGAAAAAAGCATCCAACTTAACACCAGTGAACATCCAGGGATTGGACATAGAGGTGGTGGAGAACTACAAATTCCTGGGTGTTCACCTCAACAACAAACTGGACTGGTCCGACAACACACATGCCCTCTATAAGAAGGGCCAGAGCCGCCTCCACCTGCTGAGGAGGCTGAGGTCCTTCGGAGTGTGCAGGGCTCTCCTCAGGACTTTTTATGACTCTGTGGTGGCTTCAGCAATCTTCTACGCTGTGGTCTGCTGGAGGGGGGGTAGCACGGACAGAGACAGGAGCAGGCTCAACAGACTGATAAGAAGAGCGAGCTCTGTCCTGGACTGTCCTCTGGACTCCATTGAGGAAGTGGGGGACAGAAGGATGTTAGCCAAGCTGGCGTCCATCATGGGCAACACCTCTCACCCCCTTCATGACAATGTGGGGTCCCTGAGCAGCTCCTTCAGCAGCAGACTGTTACACCCACGGTGTAAGAAGGAGAGGTTCCGCAGGTCCTTCATCCCGGCTGCAGTCAGGCTCTACAACACCAGCACCACCTGATAATGTTGTAGTCCCTGTCTATTATCTTTATCTCCACTCAACCTCTCACCATAGCTGTATTTGTATTTTTATTTTTCTTATTTATTTTTTATTTTTTTACTCAGATCACTACTATTCACAATAATATTCAACACTTTACATCTATATTTATATCATGGTCACTTATAATGGTTACATTGCAATATTTATATTTTCCTTTATACTATCTTGTAGTATTATTTATATTATGGTCACTTACTTTTAATTATTTTTTCTGTATCATGGTCACTACTGTTGCAATATTAATTATAATACTTTTGTTTTCATTACAATAACACTTACATCACTCCACTTTCTCCCCAGTACCTGCTTTTGCACAGTGTCTGTTTTGCAGGTTGTTTTTGTTTTCTGTATATTTTTACTCTCATTATGTGTAGTTTAGTAGTGTATATATTTTGATCTTTCTTTTTTATTGTTGCTTCGGCACTGTTATTTAAATTCTGTTTTTCTCTTTTTGCTGTAACAAGTGAATTTCCCCGTTGTGTGGATAAATAAAGAAATCTAATCTAATCTAAATGTCTTTAATGACGTTAGTAGCATCTAATGACAAAAAGATTTACAATATGTTTTAAATCGCACAAGAGAAACATTGATCCTTGAAATACAGCTATAAATCACAATACATCAATATCACAGTCAAAGTGATTTAATTTGATGAAATTAAATAATTTACAGTTATATAATATTATAATAAAAACAGTTGGGAAAAATAAAAATGATCAATGACACTGAAGCAGTGTTTTGGTTTTTCTAGGGCCTTAATTTATACAGACCTGTCTTGGCAGGAAGTAAGGTGCATCGGTCTCCAGCACAATGCGGTCCAGAGGGATCCGGCGGACAGCGTTTCGGGCCTCGGTGGCACTGGAGTACGTGATCAAGGCTGTGAAGCCCACGTATAAGTTGGGGAACTCTGTCAGGAAGGGCTCGATCACTGGATAACTGTTTGTGAAGCAGTGTCTGGAAACAACACGTGGAGTCAAGAGAGAAAATTCTCTCATGAAATGTTCAACAGCTAAAGTTATATATTATATTATTATATATATATATATTATTATTATTATTATATATTTGATTCTATAAGGGGGAGGAGTATACATTTAAATAGAACAAAAAATAATGATATATGTACAATGAAATGAGAATAACAAGTCTATTTTCCACAGCACACACCTGTGAATTTTATGATCTCTGGGAACACACTTCTTCATGATGACCAGTAGATCGTCATCTGCGTCTCTGCAGTGGATCACCAGCGGCTTCTTCATGGCCACGGCCAAACGCAGCTGACGCTCAAACACCTTCTCAGAGAAGCAGAGAAACAAATCAAGACGCAAAAATCATTATTGTACAAAGTAATTATTCCATTAAACACAATACAGGTCAGAGTACTTCAAAATTACAATACATAACCATCTAGGTCAACATAAACTGTTTATGTCAATTTAGTACACACCTCTTTTTGCGTGGAGGTGTTAGTTGAGTTTTTGTGCGAGTAGTCCAGCCCCATCTCACCAAATGCCACAGCTTTTGGATGTCGCATAGCCATCAGGATGTTGCGTTCTTGGACACTTGAGTATTCATTGGCAAAGTGGGGGTGGCACCCAAATGCCCCCCATACCATGTCTTCCTTCAGCAAACCCTCCCACAGGGCCTGTTTCACCGTGACCCGAGGGTGGCAGAAGTCGGCAATACAGCCTCTGTACTCTGAAGGAAAGCTGCTCTGGTACAGCCTTCGGAAACTGCTGAACGGTCCGCGGAAGCCAAGTTTTCCATAGAGCATGTCTATGTGGCAGTGTGTGTCTATGAAACCAACCTGATTGTCCAGGTTTGGGGAACTGGTCCACACAGATTCTGCCCCCAGGGAAAATCGTCTCTTGGGAGTGCCACCATGAGTAAAAGAGTAGGGGGGGTAATGAATGTTAGAACCAGCCTCTGACTGCCTGCGTGTCGTTGGTCTTGAGTGAGGTTTGGATATTCTTGTATTTGAGATGAGTGGTAGAGCAAAGGGTTCATCCATGTTGCAGGAGCGGAAAGTCTCAGTCTTTGAAGGGCCAGTGTTTGGTGGCTGCAGCTGCTTAGGAGAGATAAAAACTGTCCTCTGCGGTGATGAGAAAGTCTCAATGTCCTCAGTAGCTGCAATGGTTTCATGAGGTGACATAAAGGGGAAAGGGGACACAGTAGATCCCCGAAGATAAACCGAAGGACTCGGGCATTGTTGGTCATCAGAAGAGCCCTCCTGATGAGTCATGAAACAACACGAGATATATTCCAGAGCAGGGAGGGGTGAGATCCAACCACCTTCTGGCTCACTTTCTGTAGTGGTCTCGACAAATATAGAGTCCTGAGCAACAAACCTCCCAGGTGAGTCCTCTCCTTCCAGGATAACACGCTGTAAAACATAAAGAAATAGTGGAAAACATTACAAACCAGAACGGCACTCAGTAGAGCCATCAGTCGCCTTAAATTCAATCAAGCTGCATCAAAGGCTACAGACGTCTCTTAAACTTACCTGCTTTATTCTTAAATCAAGATCCATGAATTAAATATTGAAACAAATATTTTTGTCAGTAAATGATCAAAACAAAGCTATAAGAAAAGACAGGCTACTGAGTGTTGGATGACTTACCCGTTCATTTGTTTTCAGATCAGAGTTGTCACCTTCGGTCTCTGTGTCCTCCCACATCTCAGGGGACCAGTTGTCTTTGGATTTTGCGCAGCTAATATCAACGACAATTCTGTCAAGTGATGCCGGACTCTGCACTTCAGTCTTCACCGGTGAAGGCACAAGTGGCAAAGACACTTCAGTCTTTGGGATGTTAGGAGGGCTGCGTCTTGCATTTGTGCCGTCGAGAGCAGCTAGCATTGCCTTCCTGTAGATGACCTTTGATCCCTCTTGGGAGGTCCTCTCCCTCTTCTTCAGGATGAATGAGTGTGATGGAGATGGTGACACCTGCTGGTCGTCTGTGGATTTCAGCTGCTTGGGTGAGTTGCCCACAGGTTTTTGCTGCTGGTTTATGTGCGACAAGACAAATTTTGAACATTATGCATTAGAAAGCACATAGGAGTTAATGGGTAGAGCAACATCTCAAGTAAAGATTTACCTTTCTAGTAGTGAATGTCTCGAGATTTCTTCTGGACAGCTTCCTCAGCTTTTCTTTTCCCACAGAGGGAACACTTTTTTCCAGCACCTCTGCTTTTCTCTTGGGTGTGCTCAGACATAGTGCTTTAAAGGCTGCAGGTCCTGGAGAGTCACTGTGGGATGAAGTGTTTGAATCTTCATCTGGTGACATGTTCCTGCGCGATGGTGTGACTGAGCCAGCTCCTCTCCTCTCAAGATGTGCGGGTGAGCTGGCTGCTTTTTGTCGCCACTTGATCGTCAACTTCTTTCTGTTACTGTCCATGTTTATGTTCCTAATTAGATACAACAATAAAATGAATTAACAGTTCTGTGTGATCAGCAGGCATTTCCTGTAAGACTGTGCATTTGCTGATTTTGTTAGTGTTCACAATCTGCAGCATCTGTAACTTTTGTTGATCATCATGTGTCCGGCTTTATTTCCTAATCCATAAAGCCTTAAAACACCAATATTTGTATTAAACGACCATGGCTACAGGGTTGTTCCGTGTCAAATCATCACACCTTTAGTCCACACCATCACAGATTTAGATAAAAATCTGGATTGCACCCATGTTAGATTTCTTTGAGCAGACTATCTCGAGGCGTGGGAACCCATCAATAGTTCCTACTTTTTGCATGTCCCTGAGCATGCACTGATGACTATCTGCTGTTCCACAACATTGGAAGGAGTTACTGATGTGATGACGAAACTTCCTTGAAGTCTTGATGACATTACAGGCTAATATTCACCAACTTCAATAATTGTAAGATATAGTTGTAGAGGCTGTTTTTGCTCCAGAGAGAGGGTTGGATTAAACTCTTCTTTAGTAGCAGACAATGACAAACAGAAAACATCTCACACATCTGAACCAGATCAAATATGCGTTTTACCTCTTCACTGTGCTTATATTGATACATTATTAATAATAGTCTTTTTTTCTATCGGTCAAATTTGTTTTATAAAGGTTATTGTTGTATTGCCCAGGCCTAGAAGGCCCCCTACGCTCCACAGCATAGGATAAGCCCCGGGCTGTTTTATGAGATGAGCACCACAATGGAGTCAATCCATTTTAAAATAAAATTTAAACGCAAAACAGTTAAACTTTGGGTCTGAGATGCAGCAGAACATTAGTCTGACACACCGGTGACAAACGAGACCTTTAGCTTTAGCTGAGCATCTCTACTCCAGCCAATCACCTAGCTAGCTGCTAGCATTAGCCGCTTTTCCACGTGCTCCAAAAAGCAGCTCAGGGAGTAATTACCGGAGTTGGCCCATGTCAGGTGCGTTATGGAGACTTTACACGTATTTCTCACACGCACACGTCACTAGTTCGGTCTCTACATGGATATAAGGAGCAGATGGTGATGAAGAGTAGTGGAGTTACCTCTCAGGTGCAGCAGGTGCGTCACAGTGACGAAGAGGAGCTTCCTGACGGTGGATCAGTCCACGCGTCTCTGTCTCTGGAGCCTCAACAACTTGAGCTGATTCAGTTTCTGAACAAAACCAACACAGGAAAACCTGTCTTGGATTGATTCAAAAATGTATGGAAGACCATACGTCCCAATTGAATAAATAGATAAACACAAAGCTAACTAAATAAAGAAATAGATAGTTTGTCCTGTGAGTCTGTCCGAATCCATCAGAATTAATTTATTGAGATATAAAGTGAAATATAAAGTAAAATAGTCAGACACTTTTACATCAACTACAATTGATGCCTAACTGAAGTACTGAGCATATTGATGTGAGTGTTTACAATATTACAGTTTAATCACAACTTGGGTTATGTCCTGCTCTTTCAGAAATGATTTGATTGAAGATGCTCATGGTTTTTAGTTTTTTTAAATCATTCTTGCCCATTATATCATATTTATTGTGTATCTGAGTCCTGCGTCATCACGTCCATCTGGTGGTGACAATTCAAAAATGTTGTTATTTTTCACATGATCCAAGTCAGCAAATAATCCGTCATGGTGGCATCAATAAAATAGAATTCAAATTCGGGTAGAATCAGAAAAGGCTCTCCAATGACAGTTTATTTTAACAAATTATTTAAAAGAGATCAGTAACACACATGAACTAGTGGCCCATCATGCCCTATATACCAAAAGCTACACAGTCTATAATAATAATAATAATAATAGGAATAAATTAATTTCTGCAGGAAAATAATCTTGCAACTCAAGGTGATTGGTCAGACACTGTATGCTCCCATTGATCTGGTCATTGTTTTTAGCAAACAGTCGTTAAACCACACAATTTATATGTAAATAATTGTAAACACATTATTGCAGGGACTCTTTTTGGACTCAGGGAATTTTTGTACAGGTTTATTCTTTCAAACTGACAACAAGCAAATCACTCTTCAGAAAGCAAAAACTGCATCTTGACAGATTTTGAACTGTGTTCATCTTTGGTAAAGTGGAGATAATAACCTCAGAGTGGAATCATCTGGTGCATTTAAGTCATTCAAGCAAATCTAGACAGAAAATGTAAAGAAACTGAGTGACCCTCATCAGAGTTTTGGTAATCCCAAAAAGGTCTTGTAGGCACCGAAGCTGTATCCTTTACCTGTAAAGAAGGAATAAAGATGTATCTGTGTTCTGACCATTGAACAACGTTACACTATTGAATAGATTTGCATTGTACGGAACAATGCAAGATGCATAATTTTATAAACACTGCTTGTGACACACGTTCAGAAGTCTAAAATCTATTTTGTGAAATACAGAGCATGGTGATTATTACATATATAATGTAGATGCATCAGATTTTGATCATGACAGTCAATCACTATGCACACTCCTAAATAAGTATAATCGTAAAATACAAAGGTCCTGCTGTTCACAAAAATGTACCAAGTTTGACAGGAGGACAGAGTGAGGAGGGATGTCTGAGCCTCTTTTAACTGTAAGTGTTAAACCTTGAGTGTACAGGGGGAATGCTGAGCAGACGAATCAGGATTACGGTATGTATGGGTCTCACCCCCATATGAATATGTACGTCACGCATTCACCTATAGGTGATACACGCTCTGTACATCTGACACATTGCAGTCAATGCTTGGATCATCACTCACAAGCTGGAGCCTTCCTCTCCACGGTCCAGTAGCAGAATCCCATCCTGGCTCGGTTATTGAACACGTTCCTGTACTGGGGCATGTTTTGAGGTGAGCTTTTTTTATGGTTGATGCCTACAGAAGAACATGCGTTAGTGAAAACGTGCAGGGAAGCAAATAAAACAGAAATATTTAGACTCTTGTAAATGTGGTACCTACCGTAGGCTCGCACTGTGGAGGGGATGTGAACAAGAGCTCCCGGTTCGTCCCGAGTCAGAGCTGGTAACAGGCTGCTGGGGGTGTTGTTTGATTCATACACTAGGGTATATAATAAAACCAATGTAAAGACAAATGTTCCTTTCTAACATGCCGTCTATCCAGAGCTCTGTTTGTACTGGGCTCCAGTTTGATTTGATTACCTCCACCAAGAAGGTTATGTTTTTCACGCCTGATCATTAAATTGTTAAATTTATCAGCAGAATTATAGAAAAACTACCGAATGGATTTTAAAGAAACTTAGTAAATGCATGGGATATGGGCAGAGATAAAAAGGCATAATGGTTTGATGAAGATTGAGACAAAGAGGTGGAATTGTTTTATCACTTTCTTTAACATTGTGAATAGGGCTTTTTTTTTATACATTTGCATCAGTTTCCCAGGGAATAATTCATGGATCTTGATGAAAACAATCCTATGTATTTAGAGGACTGATATCTATGGGTCTGAGTAAATTGGGTTGATTGAATTTAAGGGGACTGGCCTTGGTGGAGGTTTGTGCTCTACTGTGTCTGTTAATAGGATAATTTCTACAAACCTGTGTCCTTCAGCAAGGCAGCTGGGACTGATGTGAGACAACCTGGTATCTATAGGTGGGGATAACATCACATAGTATCACATGAATTCAAAGTAGTTTGTGTTTTTGTTATTAATAAATATTGAGAGTTGAGTCCATACGTAGGAAATGTTTTTTTCTTCAATTTATCTTACCATTGTTTTCATTATGCTCCAGTGATCTGTCTGGAGATGTGGAAACATCACTGGGTGACTCCTTGGCCAGAAAGTCAAACTGCAGTTAAAAAGACAAGGATCATTAGCATCAGTTAGCCTCAGTTCACTCTGTTGAACTTAGTCACATCATCCATAAACACTGGATCTATAAACGTGTGTGAGACAGTGAACAAAGACTTACTGCTCTCGTCTGAAATGACTCGAGTCCCATGTTTTCTTCTTTTCCTGCATGTTCTTATTAATACTGCACTCGGTTCCCGTCGTCTCACACAAACACAAACAAAGATGGGTTTTGTTACGTTGTCGCTTAGCAACACGTTTGGCCACAGTACCCCTGCTGTGATAACCCGGAGAACTTTGTGTGCTTGATATCAGTGAATTACAAAGATTACAGCAAAGATATAAAAATCGATTTCTGGTTTTAGACATCACTAATCTATTTCTAAATCATAAAACAGCGGATACATTGATAAAACACACTTCTAAATATTCAACTAAGCCAGCTTGGGTATCTAATAATATTTTGTGTGTAGTCAATTCAATTTCAGTTTTATTTGTATATCGCAAATCATTATATACATTATCTCAAACCTACAGTGATAGAGCGCTTTGGAAACTGTTGAGGCAGAAAACTCCCTCATTTGCTGGAAATAACCTCAAGCAGAACCAGATTCAATGAGAGCGACCATCTGCCTCGACCAGTTGTGGTGAGCAGAGAAAAGTCGAAGTCAGAGTCAGGCTCTGGTCATTCGACTAACGTTTTAACTGTGTTCCTGTATCTTTCACAAAATAAACAGATGCAATAGTTTTTCAATGTTTTAATCAACTCTAAGAAATGATCTCAGTTTCATGATTTGGTTTTAAGGGTTGAGCAAGTCACTAAATATAAATACTCTGCACAGCATGTGCCCACCAGTATATATTTCATTTATACACAAATAAACAATTTAAGTCTCCATAGAAGAACAATAGAGGAAAAGGAACACAAAGTAGACAAAAACTAAAATATAAGCGACAGTGATTCACAGCGAAATCTTTAAAACTTGAAGACAATTTATCACATTTTTTTTCCATAGGAAATTAGCTGCAGTACAACATTGAAGAAGAGACTCACCACATTCATTTAAAGTGTAATGGCTAAATATTTTTTCTCTTTACAGCTCAGATAACCAAATAACGTGTTTTCTAGGGGGAGTTTTGAAGTAAGCTGGTATAACCAGTCACCCCCTATAAGAATAATACAGCCTCTAAACATTTGAGATACCCTGGTCAGCATGACAATGGGTGCAACAAAAGGGGGGTATTTGGATGTACAAAACTTTAAGAACCAATAAGAATGAGGTCAGTGAAGTACAGTACAAACAGGAGTGGAGCTCTTGGTCAAACAGGTGGTCCACACTCACATAATCCTGACAACATCTGTGTGGGTGGACGGAAGGGGGAGTTTCACCAATTACTTTCTATTCTCCCTAAATTGTGAACAAAGACTCACCTCTATTTGATTGATTCCATGAAAAAATATTCTTGTAAATTAAATAGGATTTTTGTTTAAGGAGTTAAGGTAAGACAATATGCAAGTATATGGCAATATAAAGTAGAGCAGAACACAGAAAGATGGCAAGAAATTCCCCATTTCTATAGTGGTCATTTAGAAATAAACATTTAAATCCTTACACAACATATTGGAGAACAAACAGTGCTCTCCCACAGAGGACACTGTCGTCACTTTATATACAAGCTCCACTTACTGAGAGGAAAAAGCTATTTATAGTTTATCGCTAATGAGGAAGACTTTTGCTAAAGCCACTGAGTGAAGATGACAAACAGGCAGCCGATCAAACAAAGTCTAATTTAAAAAAAATATATCCATTTTAGCTCGTTTTTTATTTTGACTTTCCGATTACGTTTAATATTGATTTGCTGCCCAAAAGTAAACAATGTCCGTCCAGTTTCCTGTCTCATTCCTCCTGGCCTTGGATCCTCTCCAGTAGATGCTGCTCTACTCGCTGGTTCATGCGGTGCAGGTCTTTCCGCACACTGGGTCGATCTTCCAGTTCTTCATGGAGACACCGCGCTATTTCCAACCTCCTGTAGTCTTCTGGTCGCACGAGGCGCCGAATCACCTGAACAGCACGATCCTTGAGGCTGTAAACTGTATAAACCAATCACATTTTTGCAATATGTCAGGTAAAGATCTCTTTTCGTACATTTCCTTGCAAATTACTGAATAAAAAAAGTGTCACAGAGGAACTTAGTGCAATACAGTAAATCAAATGTCATTTGTTCATAGAAATATGGCAGGATTACAAATAATTTTAAATAACCATGTTTGGTTTCAATCACCACAATGCACAGGGACAGGCTTCATAATTTATACACAGTCTTTCATCTTCCATACTGCACTCTTACAGTAACTGGTCACTACAGCACCTGACTCGCTGTGTTTCATTTAGGTAGAATCCCTTTTCAATACTGTATTTTATTTGAGGTAACTATGATATAGTTTCTATTTAAATTACATTTTAAGATGAATGACAACCTTTTTCTTTCTTTGCCAACTGACAGGCAGAACATACGCTTGTTTTTTTTCTGCATTACAAATGTATCAGAAGGATTCAGAGAAAACCTTTCACAGCAAGATTATCCTATGTACCTGAGTTTACGTAACAGATTTCTGGAGCTTTTTAACATTTGTAATGTTTCCAACCCCACAAGCCAAATGCCCTTCGCCTTTTTTTTCTTTTAGTGTGTCCTAAGACAATTCTAGGTAGAACTACATGTACCTGCATGAGAAGATAAACTGTATTTACCTCATTCCTAAGTGTGCTTAGACACACTTTAAGGTGGAATTGTCTTATTATCCAGACGATTCCTAATATTTTAAGGTCATTTGGTTAATCTCACCTGGTAGAGTGATGTTAGCAAATGTAGCATCTCCCCCCTCGGCTGGCTTAGGAAGGAACAGCTCTTTGCTGTTCACCCTCAGTGGATCACCTGTCTCTGCATCTCTGAACATCCACGGGTGACCTGGAGGAACATGCACGAAGGACATTAAAAAAGATCATGCACAGCTCACTGGTGATGTCACTTCACTAACAACAGGCAAATGGATTATTTAAACTCCAATTCAAAACATCAACTGTTGAATTAAGTGGACTGATTGGTGACTTTGTTGGTTATATTAGTGTTTTTGCTTCTGAGAAAACACCCTGAGACATCTGAACAGACTTCATCTTGGGGAGTAACATGTCCATGTCCACAAATCAAGATGGGGTGATATATTAATGGTGCTTCTGCTGTGGTCTTGGCTCTTTAATAAAAACACCAACAGTCCCTATACGAGCTGTCACTGTTCTAGGAGACGCAGCTCAAATGCACAGTTATTCAAACACTTGTGATGGTGGAGAAGCTGCTTTACCAACAAACGTGGACATCCTCCGTCCGGTCCCGGGCTGTAGGTCATCGTAGCTCTGCGCATGGCCCTGGTAATCGATCCACAGCGGGCGGACCACACGGGCCGTGCGGTTGCAGAACACGGCGCTGATTTGAATCCGTGTGTTCAGGGATCGAACCAGCGGCAGAGTGTGATCCCCTTCCTCAGGCATCAGTGGCTCCTTCACCGCTGAACCAGTGCAGCGAGATTAGCCCTTAAGCTAACGTTGGCTAGCAGCTAGCTAACGAGATATGCATAGACGAAGACTGTGTTCGACCGCGGAAGTTGACGGATTTATCAGAAAAGTCAAACAAAGTCGTTTGGGTCGTTTATAAAACCAGTAAACTGTGACGTCTTCATGATAGCACCGCAGCAAAAGTCTCCACTTCTCCTCAACTACTTGTTTACATTCTCTCTTCCGGTTAGACATGGGACGTCAAACTATTCTGTGCTGTGATTGGCCGAGAAAGGCATGACGACATCGGGACTGGACATGGTCTCAGACAATTGAATATATAAAGATATGTACAGTCTATATATTTCCCAATTAATAAGGCAATGTTATCGATAATTAATACATTCATTAGATATTCATCCATTAATCCTGCATATGGAAATATAAATTTTTACTATATGTTTACAACAGATTTTCGCATAGAAAAAATTGTCCATTGGTGAAAAAGAAATTACCTTTTCTGATAATAATAATTAAGGCTTTGTAGATTATTATTCCCTATACAAAACCTGCAGTATGACATGTTATTGGGTGTAATAAAAAATGTTAATATTATACTGCCAATTTAATTAAAAGTAGTCAAAATGATCCCGACGTATACCTACAACTGTATTAAGTTGGCACCTTCCAATAGGGAAATATAATATGTAATAGCTTCACTGATGGTGGTCATTCCATTGCATAACTTTTAATTATTAAGTGATAATACTATATATAACAGAATGCAGTACTTGTAATAGAATGTATAATTGTATTAAGGAATCCCATCTGTGAATACTCATAGTAGGTCTTAGTGGTGCTGAAAAATCGTTTGTTTATGAGTCTGGAGCTTTCAGGAATGTCACTTGAGCACATTGACAGGCTTTGGGTTATTTTACATCTGTAATAAAAGAAACGTCAGACTTTGAATTCCAACTCTTCACGGTACATGGAAGCTCCACCCAGTGTCATCCTCACATAAAACCCAGGGGCACAGCTGGAGAGACCTTTCAGAGCCAGACCACCCTCCTCTCCAGAGTCTCAACCTGCTCAACAACAAGTTACTCTCAACTGTAGGTGGACATTTTATTAATCTAAAGGTGGGTAGAAATAAAATACCTAGGTGACCAAAGCTTTTTAAGTATGTTGATTGGCTCTCTAAGTTACTTTACATCAGAATCAAAAAAGTGTCATTCATTATTGAACACTTGTGTATGATCTTTTGGAACCGTGTCAGATCTCCAGGTAACGGATCTATTTGTTCTTCAGTTCCCTCGGAGGGTCTCGGTCCTCTGGCAGCTCTGATCTGTCCCCCCCACCCGGGCACGATGTGTCCTCTGAATGACAGCGGCTCTGTGCAGGACCTGCCGCGGGACGAGGGCTTGGCCGTGGTGGAGATCGCTCTGCTCAGCGTCATCTTCGTCTGCGCCTCCATCCTCAACACCTCGGTGCTCGTCGGCCTCTGGAGACAACGCAAGCAGATGTCCCGGATGCGCGTCTTCGTGTTCCACCTGTGCCTCGCGGACATGGTGGTCGCCTTCTTCCAGGTGTGTCCCCAGCTCATGTGGGACATCACGGACAGATTCGTGGGGCCCGACCTGGTGTGCCGCCTGGTGAAGTACCTGCAGGTCCTGGGCATGTTCTCGTCCACCTACATGATCGTGGTGATGACGGTGGACAGATACCAAGCTGTGTGCAAGCCGATGGTGAAGTTCCAGCGCTCCCGGACGAGACTGAACATCCCGGTGTGCGTGGCTTGGGGCGTCTCTCTGCTGGGCAGCCTGCCGCAGGTCTTCATCTTCTCACAGGTCGAGGTGGCTCCCGGGGTGTTCGACTGCTGGGCGAACTTCGTCCAGCCGTGGGGACTGCAGACTTACGTCACCTGGACCACGCTGGTCATTTTTGTTTTACCCGTCATCACGATTGTTTTTTGCCAAGTGCGCATCTGCCAGGCCATCCAGATCAACCTGTACCAGAAGATCCAGCGGCTCGGTGTTCCATCCAGAGCCAGCAGCGTGGCCGGGATGTCCAGAGCCAGAGTCAAGACGCTGAAGATGACAGTGTTTATCGTGCTGGCTTATATCGTCTGCTGGGCTCCCTTCTTCACCGTCCAGCTCTGGTCCGCCTGGGACACACATGCCCCAAAAGAAAGTAAGTCATTAAATGATTCGGACTGGTTTCTCAGTTTCATTGTTTTTGATTGTGTCATTTGCTTTGGGGGATCTTCCTGACCCTTGTTAACAGTAAAGTTGGGGCCCCGGCGCGCTCTCATGTGTGCGTAATTACGCGCAAAATCCCCGACTCTTTAATAAGTATCAAATTGTTCTTCTTTGCAACGTTGTGACACTTTGCGGTTCTCCTCTTCTTCCAGATGCGATTTTCACCATCCTGATGTTGCTGGCCAGTCTGAACAGCTGCGCGAACCCCGTCATCTACCTGGTGTTCAGCGACCAGATTCCCAAAAGGCTGGTCACACTCATGTGTCCGCGAGAGTCCACCGGCGATTCAATGCAGGACGAGGCGACGCTGGTCAGCACATTGTACATGAGCTTCAAAAATGTCTCCGAGCCCAAATAAGGACAACAAGTCTAGAAAAGGGGGGGAAAGTCCTGCATTGAAACGTGTAGGTCCTGCAGAGCATCTGAACTCCCTGTGTTCTTCTGAACTGGAAATGTGAGGACAGGACGAAATTAGTCTCTCTGGGTCTTTGACATGTAAAGATGGTTTGTCATTGAAGTAGTCCCCAAAAGACAGAATTGGGCTCTTCATGAATGAAAACTGTGCTCCAGGTGTTGGAGGTTGACAGAATTCAAAAGCAAGTTGGACACTGAGGTTCTGTTCATCCTTCTTTGTCTTGTAGCGTGAATCAAGTTAAGACGTTGACAGATCTTTTGCTGTGTAAAAATATTCTTTGCATTTGAGAGAAGCTCAATAAACACTTTCATCTTCACACAGATTCAGTCAATGAGTAAAGTATGAAGAATCTAGGTGTGTCTTAGTGTTTTGTTATTTTATGTCTATGCAAATCTGGCCTTCTTTGCATGAGTGGAATTAAGAGCAAATACCAGTTTATACACTACAGGACTTTAAAAAATACCACAGTCCTTTGAGTTGAGTTCAAATAAGTAAAAATTTAAATGAAGTTAGTTTCTTAAAAAAACAACAGTGTTTTTTTTTATTAATATAAGATAATAAATACAAGGTCATTGTTTAAAGTTTGAAACACAGAATGTGTCTGCCTCAAACAAGCTGTAAAATAAGAACTGTGTGTTTAAAAAGCTGTGAACTACATTTGTCACTTGGATAAATATTTTGTCTCTCTTAAAAGAACACGAGGTCGCCCACTGAGTGATGGCATTTGTACAATATGGTTTATGCTATAACCCCAACAAAAGAAAGCAAATGTGTAGTAAAATCATATTCTCACTAATGCATCGTCTCATTTACTTGTGTTTAAAAAGATTCCAAAAGTCTGAGACCACATTCACATGAATGAGAAAGTGGCCTCAGCATTTTGGCCCTCAACGTATATATTGTATATAAATGATGTACATGTATATAGACCATTTGTTTATATGTCAAAGTGAGAGATTATGACAATAACATTCAAAGACTGTTCAGCAAACTGGTTGTTTGCAACAGGACACCTGAGCTTCATCTGTAATATATTCACTTAAAAAATGATTTTCTTCATCTTATCATTGTTACGTATGGAAAAGATACTAGCCAGACTCAAGCCTGGTGTAAATGGTATGTGCTATAGCTGCTTGACAACCCTGAGACTAAGCATGATGGTGTTACACAACATGTCCTGTTTCACTTCAGCCACATCTTGGTGAGTATACAGCTCAGAGTAAAAAGGTTTTATCAAAGTAAAACATTTTGATTCTGATTTCAGTCAAACCTGAAATCAGCCAATGAGAAACATTTTCTTTCTGCCATTATTTTGTAGAATTGGGAAACGAAAGCTCTGTAATTAGATCAGACTAGAGGCAAATCATTTGTCAAAGCGATAGAGTGAATAATTCCAACAGTGGAAGTGAGCAGAACAAATGGAAAGGTTTGTGTTAGTTTTACTGAGGCAGATTCAGTCTACATATTTTACTCTGTGCTTTTCATGATTATTATTGATCAAATATAAAAATAATCAGCCGCATGATAACAGCATTGTAAGAGGAATCCTTTAATCCACATGCAAGCCACAGCTCATATGGTTTTAGCACTAAACTGGTAAACACGGGTAAATCATTTAAGTTGTTACACCAGCAGGTTTCTGTCAGTGTAAGTGATGAACAAAGTTTCTGCTGATGAAGAGGAGTCCACCAACATCTGGCAAAATCTAATCTGCCTCCTGCTGCTTGGACATTGATCAGCAGAAGAAGTGCTGTCGTAAATAAAATGAAGTCAAGCCTTTCAGTGTTTCACTCTAGCTTTTCTGAATGATTATCTCTTTTCTCCAGTATTATATTATATATCATTTAATTCCACATGTCAACCATTGGGTGTTTCTCAGATTTCTGGATGGTAGTGAGGATATAGATTTCACACTTCTCCTTCATTCTATCTGACTATTCTATAAAAACATTTTTGAGAAAACTAAGTAAAGTGAAAAGCTTAAAAAATGATGTTAAAGTTGAGTCACTGAAATTATTTCCTGAAACGTTTGTGTTGTCTACTGCCACTGTTTACTCTTGTCTTCACCAAACAGAGAGAGGAACAGACTCGGCCATAAACAGCCTGTTGTGCTCATCCCCTTATCAGACCACATATGGGTCTGATGAGGACTGATCAACCTAAATACTTTCCACTGTTCCTGACGGCACTAATGAATGTAATTATAGTTAATGCCAGCAGAGAACATGAAAAGACATGAGTGTATGTGTATGTGTTAGAATCAACAAACATCTTAATTGACTACAAGCCACGTCATCCCTGTTTCAAGTACTTCTCTGGATTAGATCCTGCTTCAGAGAAAATTAGCCAATAAGCAGCCATTTAACATTGGCTGCTACAATTACCTGATTTCTGCTAATAATGTTCCAGCAGATCTATAGATAGCTCGTTCCTTCGTAACTTATAGAAATTATTCAACTCAGCCTCAGGTCCAATTACTCGGAAGCCCACCCTCCTTAAAAAGATTCAAAGATGAGTAATTTTTCACAGGCAGAAGGAAATATGATTACTTCTAATGACAGAGAGAAGAGAGCACACAACTCAAAGACTATTGTTCAGGATCCTTTCACTAATTTGATGTAAACTGTGTCCTCATCAGAGAAAAATATACATTTTACACTGTAACACAACATTGAAATATAGGTCCAGGATCAAACAAAGACAGTTGTTTAACTGTATTTATACATAGACATCTTCAGTTGTGATTAAACCGATAAGGACATTGCATAAGCCAGAATAATTGTATTTAAATAAGAAATAATTAACTAGGCAGTTTTTGCAACATGAACACTGATTGTAATTGAATATAAAAGAGAACAATGTGTGCTTGCATCACTTAAACATGCAAAACAAACTCCTCCTCAGGTCCACAGTGAAGCAACTGACAGCATCATCTGATAGAGTTTACATAAAAGAAACATTATAGAAGATTTCTACGAGTTTCTACGAGTAAATGAAAGGAGGCAGAGATGGGTACCTGGAAAAGGGAAGTTGCTAATAAAAATAGCTTTAACAAGAAGATGTGCTGGGGCTGACCGTGAGCCATGAGGAGAGCAATGGTTCAACATCGTTTAGGAATTGAATCCATGGTAAAACTGTCAGATCAGATAAAGGAGACTTTTGACAGGAAATAAGAAGAGGGGATGATTTAAATAAAGCATGATTCAACCTTGAAACTCAAATGGTCCTGAGTAGAGCGCTTAGCTCCACCAAGGCCTAACAGTACCCTTAAATCCAACCAAGCTGCATAAAATGTAGACTCTTATTTACTGGTTCTTGCTTCTCCAGTGTGAGGATTTGCTGCTGTTACAAGTAGTTTGAAGGCCTCACTTCAGGCTCTTGGAAACTCAATATTAGTTAAGGAATAACTATGAGTTAACGTGATGACAGTAAAGTTGTTTTTCAAAATAACAGACTAGCAAACTCATTTCCGGGAGTAGTTGTTCAAGGTGAAGCACAGATTTAACAGACAATTCAACACATTACAAACAGTCGCATAAAGCAAAAAAACGATACATAATGATTTCTGATGCCAAAAACAATTATCAAGGACACCAAGCTGATCTGAGAGATGAGAAATCATGTTGCATGCATGTGTTCATGAGCCACAACTATTACTAGAAATGTTTTTGTCGGAGGGATCCTCACGCCCGAGTCATCAGTGAAGCCCAGTGGGCAACGTGTCTCCTCTCCAGCTCTCGGGGGCTCATTAGACCCTCGCTGTGCCTACATACAAAGATTCTCCATCCACGTGTATGTGCATGAGAGATGATTACAATTCAAACATATGCAGACATAAGAAAGCCCACAAACACAAGAAGACACACGTGCAATTAGACATCATAGAACCTTTGACCTACTTGTCAAATGGAAATGATTTATCTCGACACGCACACACACATCCACTTTTCTTCAGTCTTTGTGAGGACCCTCTTTACCTCAACCAATCAGGTTATTAGATTTCCATGCAACTTGGTGGAGGATGGAACACGGGCTATTAAATGGTAAATGGTTTTTGTATTTATATAGCGCTTTTCTAGTCTTCATGGCCACATGAAGCTCTTTACAGCACAGTTTTACATGAACCCATTCACACACACATTCATACAGTGCATCTATTAGCAGCACTTTGTTATTATATGAAAGAACTCATCTGGACAAAGGCGCAGATTTAAGATTTCTTTTCACATTCTTTTGCAAGACATTGTTAAAGGTTTCTTAGAGAATAATTCATGGATTAAGATAAAAAAAAATCGGGCATTTTTATGGGACTGAAATTTATGAGATCCAAATAAAGATCTAGATCTTGTGAACTGAATAGTTTCATAAGGGAGCTGTTGGGTTAGTTTTGGAGGCGTTCTAGATAAATGGGCTTTATCAATGCATGCAATATGGTGGCCTGTCAGCCTCGGTGGAGATATGTCCTTTCTGAGCGCCCTTCAAGTTGACATACAATATTCCCCTATATTCCCTTAGCATAACCTTAACCAGCACAACTAAATACCCCAACCTTTATGCTAACTGTAATCTGAGCCTTCAAAGCAAAGATCCGCCAAAATGTCCTTACATTGCCGTCCCTGTAACCGAAACCGGCTTCAGACCAGTCACATGTTTTAATGTTGTGTCTGATCCGTGTACACAACATCTCTGGTGACAAACACATGAGAATGAGAACAGGTTCACAGGATAATAACTGGATGTTTATTTCATTCTGTGGTACAGGGGGTGTAATGGAAGAACAAGCAGAGCCTTTATTTGGAACCACACCACTGATTGATTTCTTCAGTGAAGCATTTCATTGTTGGGATGAATGAAAGTCTGACAGCCTGGCAAACACAGAACTAGTGATATGACAAGAGAATTTGACCAAAAGAGATGTTACACAAGATTCTATGAATGATTCTTTTGGTGAAAACTCTTCTTAATGATTAGGTGATATGACATCAAACTTGAGAAGTAAATGTTTGAACAAGATTTCTTAATTTTTTTTAATTTAAGTATTTTTTTAAGAAGCTCACTTTTTTAGATTTCTGAGGTACTACCACAAGAATATAAGGATCAATGAAAAGATTCAACAAAACCAATAAATTCTCATTTGTTTTCCTTTAAAGGACAGTTTGACATTTGCTTTGACAGAGAAAGTTAGATGATAACTTTACAGCAAGGAGCCACTTAAGTTTTTATATTCATCTTAAATATATAAGTGGTACCGATCGTCTCATCTAATTCTCTTTGCTTGGGGCAAAAATCCTAAAACATTTCATTAGACAGAACAACACCTTCAGATTCCAGGTGTTTTCTCATTGAGTTCAAGTCAACTGCTTACTGACAACAAGAGTTAAGTCCAACATGTGAGATTTGGGAAATAAGAGTCAGTTTTCTACAAACAGTAGAACAGCAGTTATATTACCCAACCAATGCTATAATTGCCTCTTATTTACATTTACACTTATACAAACGTGAGCCAGCGCCTTAGGATATTATCCCAAGTAAGATCCTGAATCTTGTGAGACTATGAAACAAAGACAAAACTGAAAAAACATGAAATTAAATCAGAAGTCTCATCATCATTGTGCCATTTTTAATCTTTCACTCAAGCTTGCGTTCCGCTGCCTTATCACATTTGTCAGAAGACACTGAGCTGGAGCGTAGGCACAGCTTTCTAATCTGCCACACACAATGAACAAACTACAATAAAGAAGGCTCGTCTCACTCTGTCCTCATTAGCTCTGACCTTTACAAAAAGAAAACAGTCTGCCAGGAGACGTCTTAAAAATTTCACCTGTGCAAACAAGGATGACGCATTTGACTCCTGACTCGCATCATCTGACACGAAAATGGCCGTGAATACAAAAAACACACCAATTATATCAAGTATGTTACACACTATCATCATTTTCACCTCAGTGTTTTTGTTTATTACACAAAACTGGTGTGACAATAAATAAAACTCTCCACACATGAATGATGGACGTTAAATCTGTTTCCGATTTTCTTGCATACAAAAATACATCCGATATAATTCCGATATTCAAAATTTCTCCTATCGTGTTCGATCTACACTGACATGAGGGCACTTTCATTCAGACAGTTTCCTCCACTGACCAACAGCAGCCGAAATGACAAAAAACACATCTGATAAGCCGCAAAGCGATCGGACTGCTAAGTGGATTTACTGTTTGGGGAGGTTGTCTAACGCAGCTTACCTGTCGATGATGATCTCAACTACAGACAGTTACACCCTCCATTATAGAGATTTGAGGGGAAATGAAACATTAAGCATAGCCTTTGTGTTTGTATGTGCGTGTGTTGTAAATACCAAGAAAATGGCTAAAAGTGGAGCTGCATGCTGGGATGTCACAGCGTATAGAATCAGTCTTTCCATTTCCGTCTCACTTAATCACAGCGCATAGTGTCGTCGCACCACTGCCTTCTCATTTAAGAACCTTTTAGAACAATCATCGCCTCCATCCTGGCCGACAGACCTTTTCACTAATATGATGGATTTGCTGCCAGGGGTGACAGGAGTGATGCATTGATTACTAATGGTAATCGCAGCTATAGAGAGCGGCTGAAGATCCAGACTTGATGAGGAGGCGGGTTTCCTGGACTGACGTCACAGAGTGAAGAGGCGAGAGCTGCCCCTCCCCTCCTCCTCCTCGCCCTCCACCTGGGGGATGCGGGGAAGCATTGCAGAGCGGGTCAGACCCCAGAATCGAGGCGGAGACAAGTCCTTCTTGGTGGCAGTGAACTTCCAGCCCATGTGAGAGCTGCAAGTCCGGCACTGAGCGATAGTCCAGGCGTACCTGACGGCAGAAGAACAGGGCAACATATGTCACAATCGTCTACAGATATGATTCAAGAAATCAGTGTAATGATTCCTGAAATCCCCGTCTGTATGTGACTCACAAGTCTTGAGAACTTCTCATCTCATGCAGGAATCACAAACTCACATGTAAAGTGAGCTCAGAGAAACGTTTATAATAAATATGAAAACAGCTTCTGCACATGAAGGTCAAACACCTTTGTGAAGTAACAAACATTTGCCACTGATCAAAACCTACAGTATGTGCATCAAAAGCTTTAATTCACATTTCATGGATATATTTTTCATTACGAATCCTCAATGCCATCTTTGATGATAAGTATTTTATAAATACAACAGCCAACTTATGTCAGAGTGCACCAGGATCCCAGCGTCCTAATAAATGAAAATGTATAATAGCAATAGATCAACATATTGATCAATGCAGATCAATTTAATTCTCTTATCATAAACCAAATATTCCACTGATCAGCATCTTGTCAGGTTCTCTTGAAATGTATATTTTAATTACTTTCCAATCATGAGAGAATACTAATCTTCACACATGTGCAACTGCATTATTAAAAGGAACTAAAACTAGATGTCATTTTATTAGATCAATAGTCATATTTGATAGTTTGACAATAACCTTGGACCACAAACAAAAAGGAACAGATGTTCCATCAAAAATAAACGACATTACTGTTCATGATAAAACACAGTGATGCCAAAGACTTTGAATTTCAGGCAGTGGGCAACATCAGAATGGATTAAAGCTGGACCTTCAATGCAATGTGTCAGAGGCAGTGAGGTCTCACTCAAGTCTCATTTAAGAGGACACATTTACAAAAGCACTGATAATCACAGTGACAGGTCTGAGTCATTCAATGTACTTTGTGTGTTATGTGTTGTATTATTCACAAGTCTGGGTGGGGGAAGAGAGCTTAATGGCATTAGTACGGCAGAGTTACCCTGGAAACCAGCTGTGCAGTGTGGATGGCCTGCCAACCAGGTTGAGGTTGTTGGCTTTGTAGACAGTCAGGGTTTCATGGACGTAGCCGTGAGGGTTGACGTACGCCGCCATGGGGCCGTACAGAGACAAGCTGCAGAGAGAGGAGAGGCAGGTGGAGGATGTCAGCAGCAGCAGTTACCATTTTATTAAACAGCTTAGCCAAAAAGGAAATATCAGAACGATCCAATGAGACGGAACGGAGACTTCATAAAAAGGTATCAAACTCAGTAGGAAATGCCAAAATCGAAATTTTACATCTGCATCCACTGTAAACCAAGAATTCAATACATAGACAATAAACTTGTGCATTATTCAAATCCACAAAACAAGTAAACAGGGTTATTTTAAGATGCAACATACAGTGCCAAGGTAAATATGTGCATTAAGTGTGTATGATGAAAAACTGTAAACTGATGTTACATTTCAGTCATTAGCACTAATGTCAGAATAAGTATTGTGTAGTTTCAGTTTTGCAATTGAAAGTACAGAAATCATTTGATGTTATACAGCCTGGGATGTTTTTATGGTATGCTGTATATAAGCTATAATCAATATTGTAAAATTAACAATGACTGTGTAATGTAGCGTGTCACTGATAAATCAAAGTAAAATCGTCACATGCACAGATTCTTCTGCGCTACAGAGAGTCTTTAGTGTCTTTGTTTTGTTTCTGTGTTGCTGCACATTACTTGTCTGGGTGGAACGAGCTTCGATAAAGACACAGTACATTCTCTAAGTAGAGACTTGGTCACTGGAGGACAAGATATTTTTGGTGGAGACCAAAAACAGAGCTAGACGGAGTAAACAAATCTCAAACTTGAAGAGCGCTCGGAGAGCACTTTCTCCACCTATGCAACGTCATACTAAAGACTGGATTGTTGTACAGTCAGCAGCAGAAACTTTACTTTAAGTCATTTTCTCCAGGAGTCTTTTACTTTAGTCCAGTTGAAGTGTGGGTCCCTAATGGAAAATTCATTACCCCTTAAATATTATATATGTATTGTCATTATTCAGAGGTAGTGTGCTTTGAAAGAATAATAACATTTCTAATATCTTCCTCAGAAACCATATTCAACACAGAATCACTCACTGAGATTATCTGGATGAAACTGTGAACTGCAGAAACAGCTCAGGTGTTTTTCTATTAATAAAAATGCTAAAAGGTCAAATGCACTGAAAAGTCAAGGTTTCTGTCTTTGAGCAAAAATAAAGTAAAGATGTACAACTCCTTGATTGCAAATACTTCAGGGAAAGACCTTTGTGAATGCAGGAGTATAAAATGTGGCATCATGTTATACTTTTGACGTTATTACAGAATTAAATGACTTCCTGTTTGATGTGAGAGGGCTGTCAGAGCTGATTATTAGACAATATAAGCAGTACTGGCTTTTTAGCCCTCTGTTTTGGTAACCTGCCAGATGGAAGAAGTTGGGACACCGTCAAGTGTAATATCACCGATGATTATTTACTTATTTCAAACAAAATGTCAAGTCTCTTGAAGCTTTTGTTAACACTGTTCTGAGAGGAATTCGGACAAATTAACCTACAGCATATCACAATACTGACGTAGGAGCTTTGAAGCAAAAACAAAAAAAACAATGTTCCTCACCTGAAGATCTCGTTTTTGGTGGTGATTTCTGTGTCCTGGCACTGCTTACAGCACAGGGACGTGCACTGAGGAGGAGATAATAAAGGGAAGTGTTTACAGGATATACAGATGTCAAATTGTTCTCACTGAGGATCCTAGTAACCAATCAGACAGTTAGCTGGGCGACATGAGGTCAGATCTTCAGTGGGACCAAGGAGCAGAGCAGACGATGGGCAGACACACATCCAGCGACAGCTTTACTGCTTCTGGTAATGCTACCATGGTACTTTGTGTTTGGAGCTTGTGTCTCACTCTCTTAACGTCTGTGATTAGGTTACAGTGAGACTGGCCTTCTTCACAGGGAAATATTTGTCATTTCTGTCATTATAGAATCCAAAGTTAAATCATACCGAGAGTTCAATGTAAAATAATTTCTTTGATTGATAAATGTTTATGATCCCTGGCAAAAAAAATCTGATTCCACTTCAGCTACATACCATTGTGAAATCTGTGTTTCAAGTACCTGTCGGTTATTGTACATCTATAATGCAATATTATTTATGCCTGAAGTAAAACCTGTTTTAACCTTCTCTTTCATGATGAAGACCACATGACACCTCTCACCCTTGTTTTAACAAACATGCCCAACTAGGGCGGGAAAGTTTTGATCTAATGATGGCACAAGAGGAAAGGTTAACAAAGGTTATTATGATTCATTATGGGGCTGACAAATGGCAATCAATCCAGTTGTTGTCTAAATATTTCAGTGTGCACCACAGTGATGGATTGAGGATGCAGTCCCAGGGCAACTGTGGCTGAAAAGAACCTGTATCTGCCCTGACACACAGGACTGAGTGAAACCAGCACGACAGAGGCCAGACTGCATTGTACTGTTTATATTGAAATGTGGATGTTAGCGGAGAGGAGAGGAAGGAAAGATAAAGTAAGAACAGCTTCTTTAATCTGGATCCAACTCACCGTCACATTGGAATTTCAGACAACACATGGATATAGTCACTATGCACAGTATAGACTTTACTGTAGGATCTGACTGCTGAGGAATTAGATGTTGATAATGACTCTGATGTATATTGTGCGTGGACTATTTGTCTTTTAAAATGTATTGTTACAGGAATTAATCAAACTCTCTTTACTTATCTCGAACTTAAGAATGTAGACACTCTTTTGGTTGTGAAGGTCAACTGAGTGTCAACACACTTGTCCCCTCCCGTCACTCATGGTTATATAAACCGGAGAACATCAGAGGCAGAAACAGATACACTCAAAACAACACAGACTCTTACAGCACAAATCAAACCAAGAGGGAAACGATAGCTGAGGCTGCAGGGTAAAAACAAGACTCAAAGTTTGGTGTGTTGGAGCAGGGTTGAGGGGGGGGTCACCTGGGACGTTTTCCTTACCCGGTCCATGATGTCCAGTTCACAGCGGAGTCTCTGGATGGCACTGCCTATCTTCAACAGCTGGAGTCGCAGAGCATCGTCTATGGGCAGGCAGGCCGCCACTCTGTAGGAGAAGTCTGACAGAAAACAGGTAGGAGTGAGAGAAGGAGGGATGAAAGAAAAGAAAGCACAAAGAACAGAAACAAAGAGGCAAGCGTGTGAGTGGACACGTGTGTGTGTGTGTGTGTGTGTTTGTATACATCTGTGATCCATCTGTAATAAAAAAGAACAGAGGCTGACCTACGGCGTTTCTAGGGAGGGAATCATCCTTCAGATTCTCGTCCCATTCGTGGAGATGTTTCTTCACTCTGTTCATGAGCGACTCCTGTGAGGTGGAACACAAAAGCCAGAAATCAACGTGGTTTACATTGGCAGGCGTGTGGTGTTTGTGTACCGAGGAAATTCCAGGGCGTGAACATGGGGCTGATTAACTCACAGAGTCATAGAGTGCATAGACCCAGGGCGGCCACGGCGTCAGACTGGCACAGTGAAACTTCCTCTGTAATGAACAACAGTCGAACCATTAGTCAAGTCAATCTGATCTGATTCTTACTGAAGGACCCAACATTCGGTTTCCTTGCCTTGCTTTCTCGCTATTACTGACATGTATGACATGGTCAAAGTATGTGGACAGACCATAGTAACATATGTATGCGTGCCATGGTTAAACTGAAGAAGGAGGTGGCCTTTTTCTGCTGCCAAAAAGAACAAAAAGGACACTAAAACGTTATGTTATGCTTTAAGATATCAAATAATTGCAACAAACAAACTTCTATACAAATATATATGTATAGATATAAATATTAGATATAAATGTACTTTTTGAAGTTAATTTTGGCAAATAATTTAGTAAATTTGTCCTGCACGTTGACACCACTTTAACTTTGTGTATCTGTTTTTGTTTAAAGTCTGACAATCAATCAATTGTTTAGGATGCTAAATCATTTGATGATTTGCTAATTTCCCTTATTTTACATTATAGTGATATGATTATCTTTGGCTTTACAATGACGGTCAAACAAAACAAGACATTAGAAGATGTCAACATGGATTCTGAGACTTGGGATGGACTATTAATTGAAAAAAAATATTTGAAGAGAAATACGATAGATGATAGTTATGGTTATTGTTATGATTGCCTTATATTTTACTAGGACAGTTAAGATTCTCAGTTTTTGGTTCAGAAGTGTACAATAGCAAAAAACATGTTTCTTACGATTGCTGTACAGTTCTGATGTGCGTTTGTGTGTCTGACCTGTTGATATTTAGTCCACCAGCACTGGGACTTTTTGCAGCTCTGGGTTGCGGGTTTGGAAGAAGGGTGCATGTGGAGCCTGGTGAGGGGCGCGAGCTGCACGGCAGACAGGGGATCTGGAAGGATTCGCTCCGGAAGGATCTGTACTTTGGCTTGTCTGATCCTGGAGGAGAAAAACAGAAGGAGATGATGACAAGAGGCTGTGGAACAACAGAGAGGGAGGGAGGGAAATGTGAAATGGCACAGAGAAGTCAGATGAAAGTGAGGAGATGAGAAATTGATTAAACAACTGGTTGCTGGCTGGAAGATATCTGGTGTATGACAGGATGTTTGTAAATGTGAGGTGATCATAAAAAGGTGCGGGTTGTACTTTTTCTCAGCATGAAGAAGTTTTCCCTCACGTCATCATCCCAAATGCTATCGGCACTGTATGTCTTATGGTCTGATATTTATCTATTTTCTTTTCAAGAGTATTTAGCAACATTAATTTTTAAAATAAATAAAGTAATCTGTAGAATTGTCTTTTGCATTCAAGACATGGTGTCATGGTATAATTTATATTTATCCTGTTTGGCAGTGAAATGCGATTAAAAAAAATCTAATAAATATAGGAAATATCACTACACAGTGGCCACCACAGCAGCTTGCATTTGATGAGTGTTATCTTGAAATCTACACTTATTAACGTGGCTTGCAGGACAACAAGAGGTCAACAGGATTATGTCCAGCCATTTGTGAGGTTTATAGAATAACAACTACATAAAGACGGAAATGAGGATTCTGTTTTATGGGGGAAAAGATGTAACAATTTCCTGTGCAGTGGAAGATGTACACACGCATGATCTATAGTATGACTACAACAATTGAATAAGCAGCTAAATTAGCTATTTATTGCTGTGTGGCATTTTATTGCAACACATTGATTCAAAGAACAATAAAACCCTTCAAAAGAATGAACATAAACTCATCTTTAAGGAACAACTATAAATCTGATCTAAAACTCAAACGTGCATGTTGAATAACATGTGAATGTGAATAAGAGCTGTACAAATAAATACAAGTGGTTGAGACTGGCTGATCCCTTCTTCACTGTTTAAGGCGATATGAGGAGTTAGTGTGCCCTCTAGAGGTGAAGCAGGGGACCACTGTTTTTGAGTAATTCAGAACCTGAAAGTCTAGTCGTTACACGGAGCGCCACACAATGGCTGATTAAAACACACCTTACAGTGTAGTTTGTAATCCAGAAAACAGCTGACTCCCTGACAAACAATTACTATGAAAGCCTGCATGACTCTGAGTCCTGAAGACTATTGTGAGAACCGAGGCACAATGTTTGTCTTTATTCAGCGACGTGTACATTTCATAAGAGTCCTGGTTTATGGGGCCAATTCAACTTACCCATCTGCTTGAGTTCTTATCTCATGGACCTTGAACCTCTGCCTCCCCACAGCTTTCACTTTGACTGTTTCAATGCCGTACTCCTGCTCCTCCCGGTATGCATAGATTTCAGCTGTCGTCCCAAACTCTGGATCAAGGTCACTTGCATCACTGCAGGAATAGACATAAAACAATGCCATTAAAATTAGACAGCACTACATGTTTAGCATTGCACTGTATGAAGGGAGTTAGACAGATGTGGGTATTTACCCTTTACCAGGTTTTCTGTTTAAATTGTGATCATTTCTGGGCTGAAGCAGAGTGACCCCTGACGACAGCTCTAGGTCTTTAAATAAGCTTCACCAAGTGTCACAGAATGTTCATCATGACTCGTAAACAACATTTTGTGTGTGGTATATCAGTGGTACGTCCATTTAACATATAATAATACAAAAATGTGCCATCCATCAGATGAATCCAGTCAGACATCAACATCAATGTTCTGCAGAGGGAATTCCATAAACCTGTACCTGTGTGCGAGCACAGCAAATGTGCGGTCTTTCTGGATGACGCTCCTCATCATGCTGACCTCCTGTGGCCTGAAGAGCTGAAGAGGAAGCGTCTGTCCCGGCACCAGCATCACAGCCGTGTGTGGCAGCACAGGGATGGTCTGACAGCTGTCCTCATCGTGGACTGTGCGGCCGTGAAACTCCTCCATGTCTGCACCCAGATACTGTCCAGGCAGGGGTCATAGTCAGCACAACACAACATGACCACAAGATGACCACAACAGATGCGGAGGACTTACAACACAGCTCTGTGAAGGCTTTAAAAAACACTGGAAAGGTGTTTGGTGGCCCTGGAGTACAAATCCCAACATCATTACACAACAACAAATCACAGTAAGGGTAAGGGGGAAAGGAAAACGCTGACAAAGCATGTTCTTATTTGCCATTTTGTGTTCTTACTTTTTGTTGAGTTTCCTAAATTAGTGTTTTTTTATCTACCGTTGTGTTTTCTAATTTGTTATTGTGTTTTCTTATTGCTGTTGTGCTTTGTGATTTGTTGTCTCTTGCACTTCAGGGCCACCATAGAAGTTGCCCATGTGTGGTATTGAATATGTAGAAAGTCATGACACGTTGACCTGTGGCATCACTCACAGCATGGGATGTGGGAAGACTTTGATCGAAGGTGATGATGTTGGGCTTCTCTGCCTCCTCACTGTCTCGGTCTTCAGTCTCCATGCCATCTTCCTCCTCCTCTTCATCGTTGTCTGTCATAGCACAAAGACACAAGATGCTGTCAGAGAGGATAGTTAGCTCCCTGGGTGTCTGCTCACTAACACCACAGTGGCAGCTTCATCAGCTCAACAAATCAAAGGGACGCTCTTAGATGAAGGGAAAGCGAAAGCAGTGGTTTCAGTCAGGATGAGATCTCTGCACAGTGGCCTACTGAGCAGCCATGCTACGTCAGCTAGCCGCTAGCCGGGGAGCAGATCAACTCTCTGCAGGTGAAGCGACGAGCGGAGTTTCTGTGAGTGGAACTGTCACCTGGTAAGAGTTGTAGCTGGTTTCCCATGTTGTCGTTGATGTTGTCTTCGCCTCCAGCCCTCTCGTCAGCCATATCCCTGTGTTTACAATACAGACACTTCTTCTTCTGAGGCCTCCTCGGTGAGCTGCGGTTCCACAGCGCCCCCTCTCGGTTAGAGAGAATCAGCTGCGCCAGAAGAAGACTAGAATAGAAATCAATAAATCGACACGCCCAAAAAATAACAAATGTCCAAGTACTGAGATTATCCCTAGAAGAATAAATGATAATTATATAAAATATGATCAAGGAAGTAAAATTGATGTGCAGCAGACAAGCAGATGAGTCAAACGTAAATCTATACACATATCCATTGTACATGTGCATTTCAAATGTAGGTTATAAACCACCTGTCAAACTCCTGTTGAGAAAAACTCCTGGGTTGTACTTTTCCTTTTATGTAAAACATTATTAAACTGTTACCACATTTCAGAAGCAAATAATTTACTTGTTACTCCAGAACTGATAACCATAGTTATAATTGCATGTGAGTGTCTTAAATATCATGATAAAAGTTCAACTATATTATAGGTTGGGCTATAACCAAAATGTGGATGCTTATATGCATTTCTTTCAAAATATACATTGATTCACTAAGCGAAAATTATCTAAAAGTTAACTGAACACGATCATAATATAATATCTCAAAAGTCCAATACAAGCTTAAGTTATCTCCTTCTGACAGACACTATTACAGTTTGTATATAATATGCCATTCAGTTCATAATTCGACTTGTACAGAGGGATGTGGTTTTTTACAAACAAACCGCTCCTCATGGAGGACAGGAGACCTCTGATTGGCTGTTGTCTTTTTGACTCTGCCTTTGATGCTGATGAAGCTTAAGACAGTTTATTATTGCACTCTGACCTTGTGTGAGGTAAGTCATGTCTCCCTCTCTTGAACTCAGTATTTATCCAGCATGCTAACCGCTACAATTCAGGCTTATAATTCAAGTTTGAAATGATGCTACAGTAAAATATGAAGCTGCTGTTGTTACCTGCTGCTGTTAAATGCTGATAATGTGCTGGTTTCTGTGCTGGTTGTTATGAAATGTATTTATTAAAATGGGATAATCCCATTGAGTTGCACCAACTGGTTTTCAAAATGGTTGCTTTAATAAAAAATGTAGGAACATTGTTGAAAGCTTGTTATGTTTTCTGCTGCTTATATTGATTCCTGTGGTATTTATGTCATTTAATGTTGATATTTAAATGAATGAGTATTGATATCGTGATGCTAACTCTCAGGGCCGGCCCTGGCAATGTTGGCACCCTAGGCGAGATTTCAAATTGGTGGCCCCCAACACACATGCAAACTGTCATGCATCCACAATAACTTTTGGACTGTATACAGATGCACACACAGGCAGACAAAATTGTAGGCCAAAAAAAACAATAAAAATATATAAAGTCTGAAATCAGCTGTACTGATAGCATATCATGTCCTGTCGAAAAAAATAAACATTAAAGATGTCCACAATCGGGGTGATTCTTACCTCTATATTGTTCTTTCTTCTCCGCCTCTACTTTGCGGTGCTTTCTGAATTGTGCACCTGATCATTTATTATTTTTTTGATTCATCTTTGACTCTAACTGAAGTCTGTCACCGCAGCATGTCTGTTCTCACAGGGAGCCCATCCAGGAGGATGTTTTAGATGATGGCTTGCTCACATTTCGTAATTCATACTTGGCCTCCAGAAAGTTGGTACATGGGCACAAGTGATAGGAATCCCAAGCTGTTTTTCAAGACATAGCACACCTACACTTTCACAAGTGTATGTTTTATTAAAACTATTTCAGATAATTGAATGTCTACTGATGCATGTTGAAATGATTTAATTCTTTGCTTTGGGTTTTAAGCTATGTTATGATCAAGGTGTAAACAGAGAAGTTTGAGAAGGAAATTTTCTTCTTCTAATATTAATGGTTTATCTAAATTCTTCTAATAGACCTGTAGTTTATATACTTGACGGTTTCTTATGTTCGAGGTAGGTCTCTTAACATCTCATTTGTTTTGAATACACAAGTATCCACCATCGCTACAACTTAAATTAAATTAAATTAAATGAATAAAAAAATTTAAAAATAAAAAACTTTTAAAAAACCTGCGCACAATTCCTGGGTTTCTGCGCATGATGTGCGCAATGGGCTTCTGCACAGGATGTGCGCGCCAGTTTTAAAAAAAAATGTTTTTTAAATTTAATTTATTCACATTTGTTTTTAAATATTTAATTTGAAATGGTTATGGTTCATTTTTGTTATTAAATTTACATATTATTAGATATTGTGCAATGAATAGGTGGTTGAAGTCCTGCCAACACAACGGCCTGCCAAACTTACCCATGAGTTCGTACCCAGCTCCTGTGTCCACTGGTGTCCTGGTTCCACCCATGGCAGCGTAGTGGCGTGGGGCTGGCTCATCCCTGCGGCCCAGGGAGCGCAGTTCTCTGCGCTGGTTCAGGGGTAAAAGATGCTGGTCTTCACAGGTGACTGATCTACGCAAGCCTTGCTTTAATGTCCCAGTGTCACTGATGTTAGAATCTTTTGATGACTTAGATGTAAAGATGAAAGATTTATACGATCTGAAGAGAGAAAAGAGTGTTTTTGACCTGAACTGATATATTAGTCTGGTATAGTGATAGCGATAGCACCACCTACTGCCAAAAGGAGGTAAGCCTCGTTTTAAAACTAAATTCAATTTAGATAACATTTTCCCTATGGGGTCTAACTTGATGGGATGGACTGTTATGTGTGATTAGCTTTTACATTTATTGGTACTTTTACAAAATGGAAGGTTTCATGGATTTTAGTAGAATGTAAAATCTTTTTTACATTCTAGTGTTTTACCTAATATGCTAAGAGTGTTAGATTTATTTCTCTTCTCTATTTCGTTGAATTATTTAATGAGCGGTTTGTTTGTATCAACCACATCCCTCTTTACAAATCGAATTACGAACTTAATGGCATATTATATACAAACTGTTTTTTTCCTAACCACTCTCCCCACACACACAATCTCTCACTAGATCTGACCTCGAACTATACTCATCATGAACTCTTAATGGAAGCTTCTTTCATATGTTTATTTAATTGACGGTTAATTGTTCTGATTTGGAAATGAATTTGTTTGCCATTTACTACTGGAAATTTGGTCAATGAGTTATGTTTAATCATACCCATTTGATTTGAATGTTAACTTGATTGCAAAACTTAATTGAATATATATTGATTAACCAAATTGATTGCAATTTATTTTTCTTTGATGCCTTCTGTAGTTAGGTAAATAAGCTATCTGGTTTAATTTGCTTATTTACTGGTTGTCATTTTTGACAGTTGAAGCCCCGTCTGGCACCCAACTCTTATTTTCAGTTAAGAAAACCTAAGCTACAGGTTTATTATAATGCTTTTGTTTATGTAGTGGACCAGTGAAAATACCTAACGCTTATGCGGTTGCTATTAAGGACCCTAATAAAAATTGGTTTGTTAGAAAAGTCCTAAACTTAGACATCCCGAGTGTTGGTCTTGGTAAATTACTGAAGCTAGGATGACAGCAGAATGGGTGTGGCGTCTGCAACATGTGATGTCCAACATCCCTCAAACCAAATGGTTATTGATCCACCCATGCAGTGCTGAGCTTTGCTTTAATGCAGAATCCTGCACCATTAGGAGACAACTGTGATTTATGTTCCCTGCATAGCTAGATGTGATTTGTGCAGTCTAACAATCAGTGCTTCAGGATTCGACCAAACATAACCTGTCATCTCTGCTCAGCACAAATCGTAATGAGGTTTAGTAAATACTTACATTGACACTAAAATGTGAGCTAAAGCTTAGAACACTTCCCTCTACTTTGTTTAAAGAACCTAAAGTGATAGTAATATTAAAGATAATAGGCTGAAACAGGGTAAACTTTTAAACAGTGTTGATTTATTGTTCAAAACACCACATGACAGTTGTTGGCAAACAGTATGTGTAATGGTCCATGAACATTGCAGCTGCCGTTCTGATGTTGCAAAACCGGTCCAGCGTCTTTGCCGTCTTCCAGTCAGACATCCATGAGTGGTGCTGTCCTCTGAAAACAGGGTTGGGCCTTGCGTCACTGGTTGCAGCTCCACAGTCCACACGTGTCAGTCGTCTGGAGGGGCTCGGACGGGATCACAGCTGCAGCGATGAGGGCTTACTTAGACCTCTGCCTCATCTTCCTCCTTTTACGCTTCAGTCTGGTGAAAAGAAAGCACAGCAGTCAGCACAATGTACAAAGGTTTCCTGGAACCCAACCCTAGTCCATTGTAGAGCACATCAGGACAGCACATCACAGGTCCTTTATACTTTTACATGTTGGCAGCTATAATCTGATAATGTAGGCTGAATCCCAACTGAGTAATTATTGCAAATACAAGTTGTGATTGGAAAGATGTGCATTAATTTAGACAAAGCTTCTGTATCACACTGATGACAAGCTATATATTTAACTGTAGACAAATTGTGTTAAGACCTTTTCTCAAACTGAAGCTAATTGATGAACCAAATGCAGGCTGCTTAATTATTAATCATTTAATGAACATAATGCGAGCCTCTTAATCAGTCAGACTAAGGCCATGCTCGTATGATCCTGCCTTCCTTTTCCAGTACAGGACAGACATTAAAGCACATGTCATACACATGTAATGTCCAATCAACTGTTCATCTTAGTTAAAGGAATAAAACTGATGGCACCAGTGAGTTTTAACACAGCACTAGAACTAAACTATAATACTACTGCTACTGTAGAGCAGTCATTATATTAGTGTAAATTCCAGCTGTAGCCAGTATAACACTATATTGGATTGGTCAAGATGGTGATGTTGAGAGCAACATAAAATGTTCAACCAAAGATTGTCTATCGGGATGATCAATGAGATATTCCTAATCAGGCCGAGTACTTTTCAAATATCATAAAAATGACTAGAAACGAGGTTGTCAACATAACTGAGTGGATCATTGATTCTTACCTGCGCATACGCTTCTTCCTCCACTAGAAGACAAAAAGAGACAAGTATTAATGTGAAATCAAGATGCAAACCATGTGTCCCCCTCCCACAGACACAGCATGTGACTGTGCTGCAGACAGAAGCAGCACATCGATCTTACATCAGTAATAGAAGGCCTGTTTGTTAATATCCACAAAACATGGACGATGGAAGTAGCTGCATGTGATAAAGGGCGCAGCGCTGCAGACACCGCAGCGTGCAGCACCGAGGGCCTGTGGTAGCATTAGCATTACTCAGCACATGGTATAGTACTGTTAGCTGCTGACGCTAATATAAATACTGATGTTAAAACACTGGAGGAGAGACTGAGCAGACATGTAAAGAGAAGAGTAAAGTTAACGAGGTAACAGCAGGGTTCTTAGATATGTTAGCTTGTTAGCTAGCAGGGTCGACTGCAGCGGGAAAAGGAAACCAACAAACTACAAA
The DNA here is from genome assembly GCF_963576545.1 of Limanda limanda. Taxonomy (NCBI): domain Eukaryota; kingdom Metazoa; phylum Chordata; class Actinopteri; order Pleuronectiformes; family Pleuronectidae; genus Limanda; species Limanda limanda. The sequence continues at coordinate 10,285,661 of NC_083639.1, forward strand.
CTCCATCTTACCTTAGCTCTCATCGTGTGGAGAAGATTCTGTGGAGATAAACACAAGAAGATTAGTAAGAACTGCGGATGATTAATAAAAAGTAGAGATTCGTTTGGATTGTATCAGAGGAGAAATGTTGCTGCGTACCTCGAAGCGAGGAGAGCATGGAAAGAGGATGTGACGAAGGAGGAGGGCGGTATTTATAAGGAATGGGGCGTCAGCTATCACACGTGAATCATGGGAAATGTAGTTCAAATGGGCAGACGAGCGTATTGGCCGCTCAAGTAAAAGTAAAAGTTCTGAAGTGAAATGTTACCTGAAGAAATGTTTTGAAATAAAGTGTTATCTCCCATTTGCATGCAAGTAAAAGTACCAATATATGTAAAAACTAAACACACATAACGGTCCACCCCACAAAGTTAGATCCCATAGTGAAAACTTTATCTAGAGTGAATTTAGTTTTAAAACGAGGCTTACCTCCTTTGGCAGTGGGTGGTGCTATCGCTATACTAGACTTATAGGTCAGTTCCGGTCAAAAACACTCTTTTCTCTCTTCAAATTGTATAAATCTTTCAACTTTACATCTAAGACATCAAAGGATTCAAACATCACTGACACTGTGACATCAAAGCAAACTGACAAACGTTGCTTAATGAATCCTTATACAGCTCATTTGAGCCTTAAATACTGTAGTTAGAGTTAGCATCACGCTTTCAATAGTAATTTATTTAAAGAGCAACATTAAATGACATCAATATCCCAGGAATCAATATAAGCAGCAGAAAACATAATGAGCCGTCAACAATGTTCCCACATTTGTTATGAAAGCAACCATCCTTTTGAAAACCAGTTGGTGCAACTCAATGGGTTTATCCCATTTGAATAAATACATGTCACAACAACCACCACAGAAACCAGCACATTATCAGCATTAAACAGCAGCAGGTAACAACAGCAGCTTCATATTTTACTGTAGCATCATTTCAAACTTGAATTATAAACCTGAATTGTAGAGGTTAGCATGCTGGATAAATACAGAGGGAGACATGACTTACCTCACACAAGGTCAGAGTGCAATAAGAAACTGCCTTAAGCTTCAGCAGCATCAGAGGCAGAGTCAAAAAGACAACAGCCAATCAGAGGTCTCCTGTCGAAGGTATCCATTCAGATTCTTCCTGTTGTCCCAAACCCAGTGGAATTATGATGGAATTCAAATTCAAATCAACTTCAAAGTCAAATTTTTGCATCTGGTTGCTATGGTGATGAAAACACCAACTGATGAAGGAAGTTTTCACAATAATTTACTTGAGTAAATTTACTCTAACTCATTAAGATACTTTCATGACTACATTCGATTTACATTTATAATAATAATATTTTAAGAATAATGTTAATTATTTATGTTTAAAACACTTGTAGTAGATTTTGTCTGTGTGTGTAAAATAATCCTTTTTAGTCCTTAGTCCCATTCACCCTTTGTGACATTTGACAGCATTAAAAATACCATAATGTCTTATTTTTAGCTTGACATCTGATCACTTTTCCTATAGTTACACAAAATACGCAAAAAGCTTGTGTATTTGTATTTGCGACCAAAATTGTAGGAGGAAACAGAACAAATAATATGTAATGCATGACATAACATATTGTCATTCATTGCCTAGTGTGGAATGCAGTATAATGCACACAATACAAATCCTGCAGAATGTTATGTGTAATGCACAAATCATTCTAATAAAAATATAGGGTTAGGGTTTGATTTTTACATGTATCATCAGCAAAACAGTTAAAATAACTATGAAAAACTAACTGATGACAAGGTTATTTAATGTTACTATTATTGTATTATTGTCATAATTAATACATAAATAAAACCAATTGTAAAAAAACTAAGAAAAATTGTCTTGTGTTGCTGTGTTGTGTTGTTGTGAGCACTAGCACACTAAACCATTCACACTGATGTGTTTAACTCCAACACTGTGTTAATTGATCAGAGCCATGAATCCTGTATCTATATTCAGAAAGACATACACAGGTAGATGTTATCTTACTTGTAATATTTATATAAGATAAGATAAAACATATTTCCAAATATTTACATCATTAAAATATTTTGGACAAACCATTATCTTCACATCCCGCTCTTCTTTGTACAATGATTGTCTGCTGGTCCAGGAGTTTGTTTTTCTTCTACCTTCACTGTCCCCATAACTCGCTTACAGATACTGTTCTCCATTACATTTTAAATCTTAAATCCTTATTGTTTGAACATAAAAAGGAAGCAGTCTTGATATTTTGGTTCAAGTATTCTAGATTTTGACAAAGACCTTCACAGAAAACAAACAACCTATGAAAATGTTTTTATTTCATTCGATGTAAAGTTCCATCAACCACTGACCAAACAAAGCAGAATTTCACTTTTCTTGACACCTTGAACTGTTGACAAACCCAACTCAACACAGTCACTGTTCTTTAGATGAAGCTCCGACCTTAGAGGATTTGTCACTGGTCCAGCTTAGCTTCTGTTCTCAGGTGTCACAATATGAATGATGTATCACAAATAGAAAAGGCTCTCAAAACTGGAACTTGAAGGTTTCTACCTTTTCATAAAGTTAAAGGGAAATGGCAGTAAACGTAGCATATTATTCCTGTAAGTCAAAAATCATGACAATTGTGTGTGTGTGTGTGTGTGTTTTTTTTACAGTTAAATATTCTAGTCTTCTGCTCGGGTTATTACCTTAAAAACATCTAGTGACTAAAACTTTTAGTTTCATCAAAACATGTCATCAGGTCATGATGATAGAAGGGTAAATGTAATCCCTCACTACAACTAACTCTGTAGCAAAACAAACTTGTGTAATACATTCCTTTTCAATGTTGAGTTACATTTATGGAGTTGCCGTTGTTCATCATCGGGACAAATTCACGATTCAACCCTTTACTGCATGGTGTGATCAAGACAAATTTAGATTAAGACACATATGAAATGCTTTTGGTCTTTAACAATGTAATATCATCCTTACTGATTCACACACAAAAGTATGTGAATCGTTTAACCTCCAATAAAACATAAGATCAAGTATAATTTTAAATTATTGTTTGAAAAACATACAAATAAAAATAACTTTGTTGCCAATGGAAAAGCACATGCAGTACTTCAGTTGAAATGTCACATTGAAGAAACAGTGAGTCCCTCGTGAACTCAGACAAACAGATGTCTTGACAATGAGATAACAAATATGACACCATTATCTATTAACTAACCTTTTACTCAGTTTGGTGTCAATAACACAAACTCCCATAAAAACACTGGGGAAGCTTCGGTTTTACTGAAAACTAAATGTCTTCTGCAAATAGTTCAAACATGAAGAGAACCAAGACATTTTTAAATTTACAAAACCTGGCTCAATTTACACATTTATCATTTGGCAACATGTCAATTCTAAATGATTTGCAAATAGTCTTTAATTCCTGTTTAAATTAGGCGAGAATGCATCATGTTTTTCTTCAATGCTGCAAAGGGTTAAACATGTCGTCCACGCAAGATCCTTCAATACCAACATTTTTCATGAATTCCTCAGTTTAATTGGTGTAATTAACACTAGGGGGAATGACTGACAGACAGTGTGGAGCAGTTTGTTGTGTCTTCTCTTGCTTCTCTGTGTGGTCTTGCATGTGTTGAAAGGCAGTGTGTAATTAGTACAATTTATCCTGCTGCTTCGGTGTCAGCTGGCTGACCAGTTGCATTTTCTGCCGTCTTTGAAGCCTGTAAGACGTGGAAAAAGATCAGAAACAGATCAATTAATTGAGGTAGTGTTAACCCCTTTTTCCACAGGTCAAAAAAACACGTAACATTTGGCTTTTGTCTGCCAAAGGAATGGATACAATCTACAGTCGCTCCCAGGTCAAATGACTGTAGTAAAGACTAGTTTAACCTGCTCCTGCTATCAGTGATGGAAAGTTGGCACCCGTGTGAATGTTCTAATTTGGCAAGACAGCGACAGGAGAGAGTGCCTCAGTTGTCAGTGCTTTGGTGACATCGAATTCTCTACTGACTATGGGATAAGGAGTCACTCTTTTTTACTCTCGTTTGAAAACCCTGCGTATACTCGCTAATTTTGGTTTAAAATAGGAGTGTGTAGGTTCTGCAGCTGGAAGAAACACTTCAGTGGGTTAACGGTAAAACAGCAAGATTTCATGGTACACACATGAGGCCTGTGAGCTCTGGATCACTCCAGCAGCGATTCAAATAACAACTCACCTTCTTTTTCTTTTTCTTCTGTGTTCTACGGCTTGCAGAGCTCTGTAGTAAAGTCTATGGAAAAGAAGAGACATTTCAGAATAAAATGTTTTAATTTCAGTTTGTGATGAAGGAGCTGCAGGTAGAGCCAGTCATTCACAGTCTCACCCTCAGCTCTGGGTCCTGAACTTCATGCTCTGACTTGTAGGACTCTGGATTGAAGGGTCCGTTGGTGATTCTGTGAGGCCCGTTGGCCATGAGCAGCACTGTGAATTTAAACTGAGCTACAATCTCTCCTGATAGAAAAAGACGCAGAAAGACAGAGGTGGTGAATAAAAAGAGAGGACAAATAATGTAAAATAGGAAGGTGCTGTTGAAAAAAGGCTCACCCTCTTTCTCGTGCAGTACACTGAAGGGCTGTAACAACTCATGTTTGGCACACTCCATCACACCCAGACGGGCTTTAGCCTCATCCTCAAATGCCCTGATGGAAAATGTATGGTGGCATTAACTAAGAGCTTGAAACCAAAATGTTCCACCGGTTGTAAATCTACAGAAAACTTCAGGAGGGGGTGAATTAGGTATAGCTGCGTTCAGACATGCACTGAACTCCGGTGATATTCCATACTTTCTCTGGAGAAAGTTCATGTGTGAAGGCAAATGTCAGAGTGACAGCTTCCAGATTAGATCAGTCATACACGTTGAGGACTGCAGGTCAAGTCTGAAAATGGATAAGTGCGGTGTTCGTACCGGAGAGTGAAAGGCATGGCATCAAAGCGTCTTTCCACTTCACTGAAAAACGTTCGGGAGGTTTTCATCTTCAAGCCGTACTGCTTACTGGGGTCCCGCTTGTAAATGGTGGTCCTCAGACCTCCATCTCTGGCCTGGATGTAAATAACAAGACAGTAAAAACAATAAATGTCAATTCTTTACACCAAAGAACTTTTTGGCTACAGAGGAAATATGCACTTTCAACAGCACAGGCAAAAAGAAACAAGGGGACACTGACCTTCCCTTCTCCAGTGCTGATCAAAACGTCAACAGCAAAAACTTCATGTACCTCAAACTCCGCCTTCTCGTGGTCTTTCCTGAAAATTCATAAAAAGCACTTTGTCAATAAAAGCAATTCAAATTATAAACTGAGTTTTAGCATTTATTACAATTCATAACACCCACAGAATGCTTTAGATTTCTCCTCCTTGACTGAAATGTGACTCAATGTACCTTTGCTGGTCTGACGGATTTTGGATTATGGTCTTCTCTCCATCAATGACATGTTGTTTCAGCTGATGAGACAGCATCCCTTTGAAAACACAAAGGCAGGCAGAGAAAAAATGTAATCAAAATTGGGGAAAGTGAACAGACATACCTGTAAAGTGTTACAGTCATCATTTATCTTCCTATTAAGTAAACACATCCATTGAGATTCAAGAAGTAACATTAGGGAAAAGCCTAATTCAAACATTAACTCAAGATTTTCAAAGAGGGAGACAAATTTTTAACATTCACTTACCCTCAATAGGTGAGCATTTGAACGACTGAGCAATCTTATTCCAGGCTTCTGTCACCTGAGTGTTCTGACAAAGAAAAAAATATCATTAAGTCAACAAGCAAAACGTAGATTTAACTGACCAATTAAAATACAAGAACCTAAGATCGAGCATGCAGACTAAAGAAAGACTCATTCTGGCTTGTATTTGAAACCATATCCAAAACACTGGATGAGCTGCAGTGTATTACATGACAGATCTGCTCAAAAAGAGGATTTCAACAAACAAACACACATTGCCCGAGTTTTAAGACCCATCAAAAGCCACTGTAGTTTGTCATCTCTGCAAAAAATACTAAACAGATTTCTAATAAACTTGCTGGAGGGATGGGGCAGGCCAGGTCCTTTTTTTCTTTTAGAACAAGAACTAGGTTCATGTGAAGGATTGCTCGGCGGAGGTATGTGTTCTACTGATTTCTAGTCAAGCTTGTGTTGGTGAAGACTGTGACGACTCCGAGGTGGTTAAATCTACCTTGTTACCGGGTTTAACCAGGCGCAGAGCTGCTTCTGCACAGAGATGAGCCGCTGTGACTACGTCAGCTTTACGTCCTGTGATGGGGTTCTCCTGCAGAAATAAAACAGTGAGGAGGACATAAAAGCGAGTTCAAACAAGAATACACAAGTATATATATATTAAAAAAAGAAGAAGAATAAACTTACCTTACTGGCTCCAACAACAAAGCTGTGAGCTACGTTGGCAATGAAGCCATCGACATGAACCCCCAGATCTCTACATAAAATAAGACGAAAAGAGGATAGAGTATGAAGTTACGCTAAAACAAAAGTTAACTGATCATGTGTCAAATTATTCCACTTATAACTCCTATCCAGTCAATATTATGTTGATGCAGGGGCCAATCAAATCAACTTTGAATGGACAAAATATCAACTATGTTGCACTTTGGAAAATTAAACTAATAAAAAACTGAACATAACAGAAGGTCACACAAAAATAAATCAATATCATCCGTTATGATCATTAAACGGCGGATATAATCCAAGGTGAATTTCATTTTGACCGTACATCAGCTGGAACACAGTGAAGGAATTGTGATTCAAGGGAGCAGTACTTCAGACGACAGTAAGTTGAACAGACATGGCCAGACAGTTAGGATATGAAGGAAACATACAAACCTAGTGTGCGTAACCACATCCCCATGAAGCATTACACACACTTAAAATCTACATGTAGCACAGAGGACATTACAGGCGACAAAGACATTGGTGGCAATACAACAACTGAGATGAGCTGACTTTCTTTTTCGAAGCACAGCATCGGATTAGAAAAATCTGATAAAAGGGGATTTGGCAGATGGATGACCATCAAAACTCAAATTAAACATATCACTCAGAAGACATGAAAAACACCTGACCTAAAAACATCAAATTTGTCGTTTGCCACACAGGACAGACAGGAAGACAAGCAATTAAGCAAAGTTCACAGAACATGGTTTTCAGTTTCATAACTCGTTGACAAAAGCGCTCGATCTGCAGCCAGGAATCGCTACGTGTGAACGATTAGAGAACAATCGCAGATGTCGGAGTCTGCTACAATTCCAGCCAATCAGAGCACAGGAGAGGGTTAAGGGGATGAAGGTACGGGTCATGCACAGTGGGGGGCTGAAATCGATCAATAACCATGCATCTAATGGATAGGGTAACACTAACTCAACATGGCTTAAATTAACTGGATCGGGTTGGGACAGAAAAATGCATCACGAGTCGCTCTGCATTCTTTACATTTGTGATGACCATTGAAATGTTTCACCTCCTCCAACAGAAGGAACAGGAGGATTCACCACGACACTTCTCATGAGTGCTTGAGTGATCAAACGTGATTTGGAGACCAGACCTACTAGTCAAGAGGCTTCTCCTGGGGAAAGATTGTGTAGTGTGTGACTAGGGTTGTAAAGGAGAGGGAAAATATATTAGCATGCTGATTGAGGATTGTTCATCTGTTCATCTAGCCTATTTCCATTCATTTATCCATCAATTGGAAAATATTTTTACAGACGATTCCAATTGTTTGGCTAACTATTTATATCTCTGGCATTGCATTAGTGTTTTTTTACAAACTTTTTTCTCATCTTATTCTACAGAACAATGCCACGTGCACTTTCTCATGTGTGGAGGCATTTCACCCCATCCAATGTAGAAGGAAAGGCTGTGTACATTTGCAAATACTGTGCAAAGACCTATGTTAAGAATGACAAATCAGCCTATGAGTTTATTCCCGTTAATTCCCGTTAATTCCCGTATATTCCCGTATATTCCTGTTAATTCCCATGGAAAGTTTCCAACTTTGAAAATTCCCGGAATTTTGCAACCCTATGTGTGACCCCCGACGGCTGTGAGCTGGGAAGTCACAACAGCTGCAAGATTCCTGATCACAAGAGAGCAAGTCATGTAGTGTGAACTTAGCTTTACTGATGAAACAGACAGAAGACCTGAGATATCACATCACAGAGAGATGGGAGGACCAAACACTGACTGAAGACACACGAGGGAGGGAGAGGGGGGACATTGTTGCAGAGCGTGGTGCCTACATTTTGACCAGATCCCCATCTTTTAGTGTGTATTCAGAGTCACTCTTCAGGGGAGAGAAGTGGCAAACACAGTTATTGACTGAGACGCTGGTGGGAAAGGCAATGCCTAGAAGAAGGAAGAGAGAACCACCAAGTCTTCATTTGGAAATCATTCACACGTTTATCAAGAAATCTAAACAAGGAAGGTGGGAGTGACATTGGAATCACACAATGTTACACTGTCAAACACCTGTGATTTAAAGTAACAATAAACTGTGGATTTCCAAAACACTCAAGCAATGGTCTGAGTGACTGCATCTATGCTCTTCTGGATGAGTCCACCTCAGCTCAGACAAATTGGACCCTCTTGACTCACCTTTCTTCATATCCTTCTCCTTCTTGAAGACCTTTCCGGTCTCAGCCATGATGTACGCGTCCCCCTTCTCACAGAGGCTGAGAACAGACACCCCAGGCGTGGCTGCTCCCATGACCAGACGCAGAGCCTCTGGGGGAGACAAACAGCAAACGATACAGAGATGCAAGAGCAGAACAAAGTAGAGCCGGTGCTGACATGAATGTGCTCTAGATGCTGTGATGAGACCAGAAACAGCGAAACGATGCATTTCAGTTTGTTGACCTAACGCTCATCCAGTGCCAGGCTTAGCTGAGGGGCTTAGAATCTTACAACACAGATATAAATTTATCTTTAGATAAAATATATTTTTAACCTGAGCCAGGTCATACAACAATGATTACAGTCGTCACTTCTATAGAGGGTTAGTAGCATTCATCAGATAAAGTATATTATATAAGTTGTTGTTCTTGTAAATGCACAGGTATTTGATAAGTACTTGGTATCAGCATCGAACCATCTCTAATATAATCCGCAAGCAATGTTACAAATAAAAATATCACAATATATGTATTAATATAATAAAATCTAAATACTGGATGTGTATACCATTTTGGCATCAAAGTAATTATGTATATTGATTTGTTTGTGTGTTCACTGTACAGGATTTTGTAGTTCTTTTATCTACTAACAGCTCCTTCGACGTATTTCCTGAAAATATTTTGTGTTACAATACAAACTGACCCTGTGAAATGAAATCAGAGTGACTGTGATCATCCATATCTATGACTCCTGATGCCTTCTACACCGGTGAATGAAGAAAATGTATCTTAATGCATCTTAGACAAAAATCCAAGAAGTATCAAACTTCTGGTTCAGCAAAGGGCACACGGATGTTGGCACCTGAGTGAGGTTAGATCCTTCCAGGTGCAGCACACATTCAGCCTGCAGCAGACAGGTCAGGTATCTACCAGATGAAGACTTTGTTAAAGACAAACTGACATGTAGTTCAGCTTGGTGCTGTCAGTCAGAGAGACAGAGGTGTCCACATCTACTGACTGCTGATCTTTACAGGTGGGACTGGGTCACAGACTGAGCTAGCTTGTTGGTCAGCAGCTATCAGAGGAGCTAGCATGAACTAAAGCAGAATCAGCTGCACCTGCTAGCAATCCGAGGATAACAGGTCCTCTCTCCCAGTCCCCACCAAGCTGCTGGTTCCCAGTGACTTACGGTTGGCGATGTCGCCCCCCATCTTGTACTTGGTGACCACCAGGTCCTCGGCTATGGTCTGCTCTTGCTCGTCGTCGGACATGTTTCGGCAGTGAAGTTTCCGTCGCTCCTCAGCCCGCAGGACCGCGACTGTGTCCCGGCTGCTCGGCTCAGCTCTGCCCGCTGCTGGCCTCCAGCTGTCAGGCAGGCCCCGCCCACTACACGCTCCTCACGCCAAAAACGTAAACACGCTGCATGATCATGGATGTTTGTAAGAAGTTTTATCATAAAGTAATATGTCTCTGATACTCTGGGACCTGGTGTATCAAGTAATTATCCATCAAGTCATTATTCTTTGTTCAATACTTCTTATACAAAGACTTTCAAAATGATCTTCAAACAAATGTCAGATACCCACATGGACATTTAAACAGGCTTCGTTAAATATTATTATGGCGGAATTACTAAATGGTTCTAATGGGTTGAGAGCCAAAACCTTGATGTCCATCCATCCATGCATCCATCCATCCATATATCCTTCCATCCATCCATCCATGCATCCATGCATCCATGCATTCATCCATGCATCCAACAGAAACTGGGGCTCAAAACTACGACAGGAGTGGTGATGTAAACAGATTTCAAACCAATTCAGAGAGAAATCATTTGTAATAATTTCGAGTCTGTGTCTAAGTCTGTTGCTCCTGTATTGAAAAGGGGCCTTTCATATGTTTGTATATAATGAGTCTGTCATTGGTGTGTGGTGCATGATGGCTGATGGGTATATACAGTCTATAGAGAGCTGTTTAGGCCTGTGGAGCAACACAAGTAAATAGAGTAAGTTTAGACCATTTGACAGGATCCCTTTAAAGTTTTCCGATCTGTATACGGAGTTTGGTCTCCATCTACAGTCTGTGGATGTGACTGAAATCTCTGGAAAAAGATACAACCGTTGACAATTCACAGAAACTACACCATGACAATCACACAATTAAAACGGATCGACCCATGTGGGAGGTTTAACAACTGTTTTTGTCAATGCACATTTCACACATATCACACATGAGCATGCTACACTACGAAATTCAAAACAAAAAGTTATTACTTCAAATTTCAAAGTATTTTAATTGAGTAGAAAATGCATATATAATCACACACAGAGGTCTCATATCACATAGGAAAGTTAAAAAACATTTTCTCTTACTTTGTTCATTTCCAAATGTAAACAGAGAAAATTAGCTTGTAATCTGTTCATTTCTGTTGGTGTTTTCAACAATCAGTGCTATTGCATTACTTCTGGAAATGCCCCCAAATCAAAGGCCTATATACAACATAGGACGTACACTGTAACAAACAGTAAAGCCACATGTGCTGGTTTTTTTAAGTTGGTGTTTGAGGCGACAGTGTAAACGTGGCTTCTGATTGTATTTCCTGTTTCAGGTCCTTCATGGTTGATGACATTTAAAATGTTCATCATGTTGGCACTGCTTTGGACTCCAGGAAGATTCTGCTGTGCCAGTAATCGGGATTGTCAAAAGATCTGTCGCCGGCTCCATCTTCTTCCCTCTGCAAATTCTGGTAAACTGCATCATCTCCAGGCTGCAGGGCAGCAAAGCAGTCCATGTCTTCGTACTCACACGCCTCGCCGTTTTTCCTCTCCTGCAGCTCCTTCCTATCGTGAAGAGCCTGTCGCAGCTTCGGCTGTCTGTTGGTGTAATGATAGTTACTGTCCTCCAGGTATTCATCCTCCTCCTCCTCCACCTCCTCCGCCTCCTGCTCTTCATCCTCCACCTGTTCCACAAGCTTCACTGGTATTGGAGGAGGAGGAGGTTCATGTGCTGGAGGGATCTCCTCTCTGTCAGTACCTCTGATGTCCATGTATTCATACTGAACCTCGCTAGAACCCTGCTGCTCTGATTCAGAGGGGTCCTTGCTCCTCATGTGAACTCCCCTGACCTCCAGAGGCAGCATGCTGTCACTTGAGCACGCTGTCACTTGCGACGATACAGAGAAAGTTCTTGTCTTGTTTGGTTTCAGCCGGTGGCTATTTTGCCTTTGCAAGACAGGTGTGTGCTTGTTCATATACTCATAATCCTCCTCGTCGGGGTCATCCAAGAGGGCTAATGAATGAGACTTGCCCATCCTGCCAGAAGTGGCGCGAGATGAAGAAAGTAGATGATCTAAAATAGAAGAGAAGAAAGTGAAAAAATATAATTTTTTGCATTTCCTGGGGAACAGGTTACATTAAAATATGCTGTAGGCTACATATTTTGAGATCACTGTTTCCACCTTTTTCAGGTATTTCTGCCAAACTAAACAAAGCAAACCAGCAGAGGCTTAATTTTTTCTATACAGACATGGGAGTGCAGTGTCAATCTTTTCATCAAATTCTCATCATGAAAGCAAAAAATGTATTTCCTAAAATGTTGAAATACTGTATTCATTTAAGCAATACGTTCCCATTGCTAGGGCCACATACTATGAAGCTACAATGAATAATGCTGTCACCTCTCTCTGGGCTGTCTCCAGGAAGCACATATCCATTCTGGTCTTCTTCCTCAATTTCTGGGGACGGAGTCTCTGGTGGACCCCCGGACATGCTGTCCCTTTGCGACATGTAGGCACTGTCTTCACGATTGCGTCTTCTTTTCAGGCTCCCTACCAGAGTAAAGTCCTCACACGTCCCCAGCCCCTCTGCTGTGCTGCAACCCTCCGAGCTCTCAGACACGGTGCGGGCTGAGTTAAGACGAGAGCGTGACGGCCACATAGCCTGTTCAGGACCACACAAACAGGGCTGTATTAGTAATACGATATGCAGTAACATATATTTATATATTATGACTTGTACTCAGCTGGGAGCAGTAAGGGTACATACAGTACAAAGACACAGAACAAGTAATGTGGCTGAACACCAGAAGTTGTATTTACCTGTCCTGGGCTGTCAACACCTGGGGTCATGGGCAAATATCCAGCTGCACTCGATGGATTAAGAGTAACCTTTATAAATAAATACAGGAGTCAGATTTAGATATTGATCTTTCCAAATATAAATTGGCCAAAGCATAGTTAGGAAGTTGTATCCATTACTCTGTGGATGTCCGCCCTGGAGACGTGACTTAGGCTTCTGGACTGGGACGGGCAGTGTGATGGTGACGTCATGCCATCCATGACATCCTCTCTCTCCTGGTCCTTCAGCTCAATGTCGAGCTCATCCAGATCGTCCAGGTCCGCACTCCAGTGAGCGACTTCATCCAGGGGCGTGTCCTGTTGACTGCATTCCTCCTGGAGGACAGAGGGGAGATAACGATTAGTGCACTGCATGTTTACTTTTATTGAAGCTTCAACACGCACAGTCTTTCTTACCTTTATCACCAGGTAGCGAGGCGGGTCTCTGGCCATTCTGGTGAATTCATTGGCCAGCTCTTTGAAGGTTGGACGTACATTCTCGTCAATCATCCAACCTGGAAATCGAGAACAAGAATTACACTTTAACACTAATGCACAATAAAGAGCATCAGAAACTAAATAAAAAGTAGTTAGATATGAACAAGACTTCAAGTTTCTTATCCGCCGTGCTAATGTGCTAATTGTGGGACTGTACTTGGACACAACTTAGTTTAAGCAAACTGCCAATGTTACCATGTTGATGTGCTTGCAAGGTATAATTTTAACCATGTTTACCATCCTGTTTTAGTTTGTGTTATCGCCTAACATTTTCTAATTGACTCTTAATACAAAGTGCAGATGAGGCTAATGCAATTGTTATTAGACGTCCAGCTATCTAAAGCTTAATTAATGGTTAAGAGCTATGGCCGAAACAAGTTTGGGATTTTTTTTTCAAATCTATTCAATACTTTTCAAGATATTTGACTTTAATCCATCTCTTCAGCCAGTGCTAGTATGACTTTAATGAGAACTTTATTGCTATTTTTAGTTCAGATCTAATATAAAAGAAGTAGAGAAGCGAGACACTCACACTTGACCATGACCATGTAGACATCGATTGTGCAAGTCTGAGGCTGAGAGAGACGCTCGCCCTTTTCCAGCAGATCAGGAACTTCCTGCGGACGCATTGTTGTGTAGGGCTCTACCCCGTAAGACATCATCTCCCATATTGTCACACCTAATGAGGACAAAGGATTTAGTGTGCTATGAAACAGGGCTACGGGTGCAGCAGCCATTGCTGTCATAAATGCTGAATATTAATCAAACTTGGACGTATTAAAACTCACCATAACTCCAGACATCACTCTGGTGAGTGTATCTTCGAAACAAGATGCTCTCCAAGGCCATCCATTTGATCGGTGTCTGATGATGTAAACAAAAAATCTCTCAATTTAATAACTTCAGCAAAAATGGATAATATTGAATGTGAAATCCTGTGTTAATGAAGTTTGGTACTGACCTTGAACTCATTGAAAAAGTACTTCTTGTCATCAGGATACAGCAGGTCTGCGATGCCGTAGTCTGAGATCTGGACGGTGTAATTGCTCTTCAAGAGCACGTTTCTGGCAGCCAGGTTCCGGTGGACCATCCTGTTCTCCTCCAGGTAATACATACCCTGATCAGAGAAGGATAGTGTTGATTAGTGGAGTAGACCCACAATGTGAAATTAAGCATAAAAAACACAAAAATAAATAAAGGTTGATCCTTTACCTTTGCGATTTGAACACACCAGTTGAGCAGCCTCTGCGGGCTGAGGTTGTTCTTGCGGTTCTTGACGTGCTCCAGCAGCGAGCCCTGGCCGCTGAGCTGGCTGACGAGCTGCAGGCTGGACCCGGGGCAGATCCCCAGGATCCTGACAACGTTGATGTGGTCCAAGCTTCCCATTGTCAACATGTGCTGTAGTGACCACATGGGTTATCTTGTTACTCATTTAGTGTTAACATGAATTCTGAGCAGCAGTCCACACAAAGTGAATCTTCTAAGTAGCTGATTATCTGTTTGAAAAGCAGCTTGTTCCTTCGAGGAGGAAAGCATCTGGATTTGTTGCATCAACAACGGATTTCTAAAGACCAAGAGCTACAGCAAAAAAGAGCTTTCACATGTCAATAGAGAATTGTAAAATCCGTAAAAACGTATATTGGTCCTGTGTTGTGTATGTTGAGCTTATTTCAAACAATCTTTAGTTACCTCTGCTAAGAGGGTTATATGTTCGTCTGTGTTTGCTTTTTTGTTTGTTACCTAGCAGGATTACACCAAAACTATTGAACGGCCTACCATAACACTTGGTGGAAGGTTGTGGGAGGGTTCAGGGAAGAATCCATTCAATTTTGATTCTGGTGTATTTAGGGGACTGTTTGGGCCTTGTTGGAGGAATAGACTTATACTAGGAATTTAGCCTGAATATGGAGTATTACTCATTATACTCCATGAACACATCAGCACTGGAGAAGTAAGAGGGATCTTGCTGAAGGAATAGTTTAAGCTGAAACATTTCAAAGTCAACTTTCAAGCACACAGGCAGCGAGCAGTTCTACTTTAAATAATGTTACTTACGTCTGTCAGCTCATGGAAGGTCTGTCGACCCATGCGATCATGAATCGTCTTTATGGCCACAGGGAGCTTCACTGTATCCCCCTCAGGAATCCAAATACCCTATGAAACACAGGAAACAGAGATACATCATTTCTTCGATAAGTCTTACATGCGCAAAAATACATTGTCCAGGCAACATTGGCAACCACAAGTACCTTATGGACTGATCCGAACACTCCGTTACCCAGCAGCTTGATCTTACGCAGCTCTGTGGGCTTCAGTTTCCGAGCGTGGACTTTAGCTCCTTTCTCTCCAGGCTCTAATGGCTCGAAACTCTATTGGAAAGTCGAGCGTTCATTAACAATTCTCAAGTGAAGCATAATAAAAGAATCATGCCATCTAAGCTGCAGACTTTGACTGACCTCTCCACTTTCCATGTATCTCCTCATGGCTCGCTTGCGACGAATGGCGATACCTCTTTGGTACAGAACAGTCAGCACGAAGATAGAGAATGACATGAAGATGAGGGCTATCACTCCCAGTACAATGGCTGTAGTCGCTTGTCTAGAGACAGAGATGAAAAAGAACAGATAGTCACATCGTCAACACTTTATTCTGAATCAAAATATACAATTTATTTAAAAAATGTGTGAAAGAGGAGATAAACCTACCCAGACATATAACGTGAAGACTCTCCACAGTCTCCGATTCCTGGACCGAAGCACCTGAATGCAAAAGGTGTCTGGTTAAAGCAGGAAAATGTGGCATACGCCTCCATACACAGGCCTCTCTTCAATCCTTACCCTTGGGTACAGTTGATGTGGCATGGCTCACAGCTGCCCTGCTTGTTGGGGTATTTAAAGATGACCCCCTCTCCTGCCATCAGGCCCTCAGGACACGAGGGGACGCAGTGCGGGCCGTCCTGCAAGCTGGCACATGCAACACACTGATCTGCCCCCTGGAGATAACAAGGAACAGATCAGACAAAATGAAAAGACTAGCAAAGAGAAACAAAAAAAATTCAAGTTAACTCTAAGGATTGTATTCATGTCAAAGGTAGTGCCAGTAGGTGGCAGCAGCAGACCCAAAGTTATTACTATATTATTCTTGAACTTGAAGGGCTTGTTTGTTTTGTGCAAATTACAACTGTAAGCACAACGCGCCTCGCCTTACATCAGTTAGTAACTACAGTTGATTTCAAAGATTAAATCCTTCCTAATACTTCCTTTGACCTTCTAAATTAAATTAGTTAAAGGCACTGATGAGTGAAAAGTAAATAAAAAAAAGCCTCATCCATATTTGAATTTTAATGATTTTTGTGTACTACTCCATTATATTGTTGTTTTATCTTCTTTTGAAGCACTTTAAAATACATTTAAAAAGTATTACTATGTTACTATTATTATATTATTATTATTATTATTATTATTATTATTATTATTATTATTATTATTATTATTATTATTATATTAATATTATTATAGAGAGAAGCATACCGGGCCTGTGCAGGTCTCCTTCCCCTCCTGGACCTTACACTCTGGGTGACAGGGTTTACACTCTCCTGATTGAGCAGCAAACTCTCGCCTCTCCCTGCGTTCAGGGCAAAGAGTCGTTAACTTTCAAAATGTTTCACCAGAGTACAGATAACATTGACTTGGGACACCACAGCAAACATTACTCACACAAGACAAACAGGGTGGACATGATGATTCTTATTATTGGGTATTTTATAAAGACTGACCCGGTTATGAACATGCAGTCCGGCACGCACGTTCCACCCCTGCTGTAGTTCTTACAGGACAGACACTGGTTTGCCCCGGGACCCCAGCAGCCATCAGAGGAGCACAGGGGGTTGCACTCACGACCATCACTTACTGCAGATACAGGGGACAAAAACTAACTGTGTCATTATTTACGTTAACGCTGAGAGAGGAGATTGATTTAAACGACCAAACCTCACTCACCGCACTGATTTCTGACTCTGTTATTCTTGATGTCGATTTGCTTCTGGCGTTTCCCGGTGCTGGAGCTGCTGCTTAATATGCTCGTCCAGTTGATGGTGTCAGGGTAGCAGAGCTTCTTGTTTCCTGTGATGTAGACGTCACCGTTTTCTATCTTTCGTAGCGAGCGTAAGCCCAGAGAGGTCAGACCGGGGAGCCTCATCACCAGAAGAGAGTAGCCCCTGTAACCGAACAAAATTAATGAGTGAATAGAAATCGGGAGTTGTTGTGATTCTAAATTTGATGGGAAATTGAATTTCTAATAGTGAATTAGAGCCACTACGTTAAGATTCTTTACTTCAGTATCCCTCCAAGTAGCCCACATTTCAAGTCCCAGTGAGGCTGAGTTAAGCTGCTGTGTGCTGTCATCACCCACATGAGTTATTCCCAATAATCTGAATTGAGTCGAACCAAATATTTCCCCCATTTTTCAATGTATTTTTCCCATTTACCATCGCTTTCATATGAAATTTGATGCAACTTTGCGGATTTCAGCAGAGACCCGTTTTGAATTACAAGCTCCCTGTTGTTTTCCAAATCAGATCCCGTCTTCCCTCCTCGATACTCAATGCAAAATTATATGACAATAATATGGGCCACTAGTAGAGGGTACAAACATTTTTTTGAATTATTATTTGAAAACGTGATGCTAAATATTTTTGGGTCATGAATCCAGCTGGGCTTACAGATGTTCTGACGAACTTCTTTTAGATAATATAATGACATTATAGATTTTTTATTTTAATTTTAATTTCTTCACAAATTGTACTTTTACTTAACCAAATTCCAATTCTATAGTAATTAAATGTCAAATTTACATAAGTAGTCAGCAGTGATTACATCTCACAATTAAGACCAACATCGAAATGGCATTGTGCTTTCATATAATATGACCAGACTCAGATGCCAACATTTGCTTCCTAAACACTTTGAAACCATCATTAGAGGATGTGAAAAGAAAACCATGAGGTTTCATTAAAGAGCTACGCCCACCAACAAATCACACAAGCCTAGCAGTGAGAACTATAATACAATAGAGCGACAAAAAGTATTTGATTCTCAAATGTCACACATGATGAGGTGGGTGGCGTGTGAATTGTGTACTGTACCTTCGAGAGTTCGTTCCTCTACATGGTGTGAAAGTGACGGAGATAAAGAGACACAAGACACAAAAAGACAATGAGAGTCACGACAGAGAAAGGTACAGTATTGTCTGCTCAGACAAAAATAAAACATAACAACAGGACCTCAGTCGATGCTAGAACAAGGAACAAGGACAAATAAACTGCTTCTGCTCACTGGTAAAGTTGTCTGCCTTGAATAGTTTGGAGGTTGGAGAAGACTGACAGGTCAGACAGGTTTTTAGGCCACGACTGGATGCAGAGGAAGTCTGAAAATTGAGAGATTTTTTTTCAGAGCCTTTAAACTTATTATAAACATGGTGATAAGACTTAAATAGCATAAAATACACTGAAAGTTTGAAAACCTACTCCTACACGCACCTGTAATCTCCCGCACTGTGTTGAATATTTTCAGTTTTTCTGTATCGAGGGCTGGGATCTTATTATATTCATCACTTTGAACAGAAAAGAAGAGAGAAAAAAGAAATGCCCAGTGAAAACATTATCCATGAAGTACATTAGAATCTTTAAGACAAGTAGGAGTTTTGTTTACCCTTTGATGCCAGTCACCAGGAAGTGCAGACCGCCCTGGATCTTTGTGCAGTTGATGAAGCTGTCGATGTTTTGAGCGTCCACAGTTTGTTTGGTTGGCGATCCTCCTGTACCCTGACAAACTGAGAGGAAGCAACAAATTAGGAAAATTAGGTAAAGCATCAGCAGACTTAGTTGGAACCATCGAGCAGAGATGGAGAATACATTTCCTCAACCTTGCAACAACTTGAATGTATTTAATTTGTTTATTTTTATTCTAGTTCATTTTATAGGAGAATATTAAATGTTTTTATCCTGCATTTACGCTACAGCTACTGCCATTTTGTAGATTTGTATTTTAGAAATAAACTAGAATTACAGCACTGTAAGTGTACGCCTCCACCGACCAGTGCACTTTCAGTCTACATACATTTTTTTTCTTCAAATGACAACCTTAGATATCATTTTCAAGAGGTAAAAACAGCATTTGAGAGGCCACCATGATCTTGACCCTTGACTTTTGAACCCCTAAATCTTATCAGTTAATTGTAGAGTCCAAGTTAACTTTTTTGTCAAATTTGAAAGGATTCCTTGAGGCATTCCTGAGATCCCATGTTCCCAAATAATTCTGTGGGGTGAAAGCAAACAAGACTTCTGACCTCTCATCACCTCATTCACAAAGTGAATTGTAAAGCGGGAGCTGGGTTTTCTTTCAAATACCTTTTGGACAGAGGCCTCCACACGGCTCGCATCTCTTCACTCCCCTCTTCTCCACCTCCATTTTATCAGGTGGACACTTGCTCACACACGAGCTGCCGTCAACCACAAAGTTAACTACAAAAAAATGCAAAACATATGTGTCATATGAGTACATCTAATAACATGGTCCAAAGTGCACATGAGCAAATCAAGCCGGAGTTTGATAAAGTTTTAAATGATTGACACATTGTTCATTATAGAGTGCAGCAACAATCTGTGTGAACATGAGGGGAAATGGCAGCCTGTGTGGGGACTCACCAGGACACTGGGCCACACACATGGCTTCATACTGGTACTTGGCATTGGGGTTGGCCTCCATTTTGAATGTGAGCTTGTTGTAGATGAGGGTCTGAGGACACAGCGGCACGCACGAGCCCGAATTGTTGAAGTTCCGGCACACCTGTAAACCAAATTAATTTCCAGCAACACAGATTACACATTTGTTTTATCCTTTTATGTGCTTGTTTCTATGATAGAAAAACATTGATAACTCACATATAAGACATGACAGCATGCAGCTAAATGGAATCCAGCTATCCTTTACTCTATTATTTACCCACTGTGACATTTCTACACGACTACAGACATTCAATGAGTTATTGAAGCAGCAGACTCACAAAGCAGTCTGTATCCAGGGGTCCAGTGCATCCTCCTGCACACTCAATGTGACAACACTCGCTGGGGCTCCTGCCAAAGCATCTGCGATTACACTGAGGGGCGCACACAGTCTTTGTCACTGAGGGAGAGATGAGAGAGAGTTGCTCTCTTAATCCATGACACCACAGATTTACAAATGTCATGATGTAAGTCTTCGTAAAAACGGATTTCTGCCACTTTTTCAACGTAAATGACGACATCTCTTGCAGTAATGTATTTCAAATGTCTTCAAAATGACATAACGCTGATGTATGTGCCATATATGACATTGATAGGAAGTAAAATAATGCAGGCCTGCAGGAAAAAAACAAATCGTTTAAAGTTATGTTACTGTGTAAATCTGTGGATAAATAATCAACTTGTTATAACTGTAAATGATTTTGATGTGTCATGTACTTGCAAAAATCAACTGTGATCAAGTGTGATGGTGGAAAAGCTCAACAGCTATTTTAATTGGGCGATTCATTTACATATTTTCATATATATTTATATACATATATTTATATACATTTTATACACTAAAACATGTTCCAGAACATGGAAAATGAGTTTAATGAAGTGACTCACAGATCTGGCAACTGTCACTTCCTGGACCCCAACATGGCACGTCTCCACACGCTTCGTCACAAGCCTCTGAGACACGATTTCATTATCAACACATGCATTTTCCAATTTTAAAGCAAAAAAGAAAAGAAGAGTCTAAATGACAGGTTCACATTTTTCAAGTCTTCCTTAAACTAACACTCATTACATTCAGAGAGGTATGGGTTGCTTCAAAGTAAACTCAGAGGAAGAGATGAGAGACCAGAGGACAACATTTCCTACACGCATGAGAGGTGACTGACCAATCACAACAGATTGAGCCAGCTGGCCAATCAGAAAAGACTAGGTTTTATCAGACAGAGGCTGAAAAGAGGAGCTGCAGCAATAGACAGAAGGAGGGAAGTTATTTCTGAACATTAGAGCATGTAAACCTTTTCAGGTTATAATCCAAATAAAAATGATAAACCCTGAATATAAGCATGATATGTCTCCTTTAAGATTGACTTGAGAAAATGTGAACTCATCATGAAGGTAGCGCATGCTCATGTTTGACAAGCATCCTTTCCGCTCACTTTCAGGCCCGTTCCCCTCGAACACAAGCGAAGTGGTTTCATCCTTCACGATGCCCAGCCAGTTCACTTGTGGGGCATAGCTCAGGTACTTATTCTGGATGATCTTGACTCCTCCCTCCAGTATCTCTGTGGGAGGCACACAAGCATGTTAATGGGCTAAGAACAATTAGCAAGGCAGGCCCTGACAGGTCAATGACTCATCCTATCACATCCTATCACACTCCGCCATGCCTGTGTTACAGTGGCGGTTGAGAGACTGAGCTCATGAGACATTCCAGCGACTTCACGTCACAGGCACTGCACACATTGCCGCTCTCTGACGACCGGTAAGCTGAAGGTGTGGCTGCACTGTGTGGGCGTGGGAGCTCCCATCTCCATCACCACTCCAGCCTCCCACACTTCAAATAACACTCTTTGACTGGAACTGAGCGAAGTCTTGTGTACCTGTGAGGCGTGTCAGGCCCAGTTCTTGGAGGCCGTACTGCCCGTCCTTCTGGTAGTTGAATATCACAGACAGAGCGTACTGGTCCTCAAACAGCGTGTTGCCCCTGATAACGCGCAGCCGGTCCAAAGGCAGGCGGCTGAAATCGTTCAGGGCAAACAGGACGTAGCCTGTCACCTCCCTGATAGACTGTGGTATTAAAAAAGATGCAAAAAGACAGTCAATTTGTTGTTTTATTTATCAGAATGATCATTACCTGGCAGCGTGGAGTATTTGACTTGCGTTGTTAGTCAACATAACGGAGACATAAATGAGCTAATTGTTCTTGTGAGACAGAGCCGTAATCCTCTGTGACAGGGAGTCTTGTCTGGACTAAGCTCGCGGTGACATATGCAGTGACACACATGTTGTTGTTTAATAGGAGAGATTAATTCTGCTCTCTGGTGCCTCAGTGTGTTAGATGCTTCACCTGCAGGAAGGAGAAGTCTCTGTAGTGCTCCATCTGGGTGATCTCAAGGTTTCCCATCACGATCTCACAGCCGGTGTAGCGCTCCTTCATCTGGTTGTACTGATCCTCTGTCTCTCCCGTCATACTCAGCTTGTTCTGTGTGCCGAAACAAACTGGAAAAGAAAAGAAGGGAATCTTGATCAACTCTCGGGTGTCTTTAATGTCAACATGTCACATATATACACAAATATGAAGGATGTGTCTGGTGATATGTGTGGATGGTCAATATAATCCATGAAAA
Source organism: Limanda limanda (assembly GCF_963576545.1). Classification (NCBI taxonomy): domain Eukaryota; kingdom Metazoa; phylum Chordata; class Actinopteri; order Pleuronectiformes; family Pleuronectidae; genus Limanda; species Limanda limanda. Next base: position 10,308,379 of record NC_083639.1, read on the forward strand.
GACAAAAATCAACAATGACTTGACCATTTTCATTTTTCTATGTATTGATGTTGATTGATGTGGAAATTCAATTTCTCACTCTGAAGGCCCTAAAATCTGCTTGCACCCAAAAATCTTTCAGATGAATTGACCTGGTGCGTTCCCTCTAGACCACTGAGATCAATGGATAGTGGTCTCACCTTGTAACAGAGGGGGAACAAACCGAAAACTGTTTTTATGAAAGCTTTTACAAAATGATTGACATTACACAGACTAATCCTATTGATTTATTTTTATAAATCTGTCGTCTTATTATCATATTTCCTGTGCTCATGTCCTATTGTGATATTCTCATTGGTTCTTCCTTGTAAAGGACTGTTAAGAAAAGTAGTTAATAAAGTTTGTTATTATTAAAATTGAGCCACAGTGTCAGGGACATGTTCCTTCATTAATGTGTGTGTGTGTGTGTTTCTGTGTGTAACACCATAACTGGAAATATTATCTCCAAATGATAATGTGGATCAATCAAAGGTCAAGGTCAAAGGTCAACAAATATATGGTCTGAAATACACTATTTTCAATCTTCCAATCAAACATGTGCAACTAATAACATAGAGGACACAATGTATAGCTTATTTAACCAATCATTCATCATGTGGTTAAAATTATGTAATGATGACGACAATCTGAAATGAAATGGCATAATAAAAAATTTAAAATATTTGGGGTGTGTACAGTGTGTGCAGGTTAACTAAGAGTCAGTCACTGTACTGCTGCTGTTTATACTGAGCAGAGCACCAAGCGTTTGCTCAGTGTGAAGAAAAGGAGCATAGGTTCAAAATAAGAGCCTCCAGTGATGTTCATGTAGTGGTATCACATCAAAGATATTCTTACATAGAATTGAATAAGTTATTATGAGGCAACAGTATTAGTTTTTTACAAAGAGTTTATTGTCTCTTACTACAAGCCTGTGAGGTCTGCTCATACAATATCAATGAACGTACTGTAACAGTGCGAGACAAGCTGAGGATTGTGTACAGGACATGTCCCGCTCGGAGACAAACATACAAGGCCTTGTTTACCATCTGGGGGAGTTCAGCCATTCAGCGTCACTTGAGAACTACTTTGCTATTCAAATGTTCGACGGGCGAGAGGCCGCAGAGAACAGACATGAACTTGACTGTTGATCTGAACGTCATCTAGAAAAAAAACCTTTGCACACATACGCCAACAAATAACCACATGTTCTGTTCAGGCTGGTGCATACACAATATGGCCCTGAAGTATGTGGACACCCCCGTGTCCACAGTGTTTGAGCCTACAGCTTACAATGACACTTCTGAAAATACTGAGCATCAAAATTTGTGCCCACAGTACAGGCAAGAGACCTGTTTCAACATTACAATACCCTAGACTCCTAGAGCATAGTGAGGGCCATAATATTAGTACATTTTATATTTTGCTGTTGGCCTGCACAGAGCACTGACCTCAACATCATCCAACACCTCTGGGATGAAACCTGATTTATTAGCCACCATGATGCTCTGCTCTAATAACTGCAACCAGGCTCCAGAATCCCTCATAATAGAACAGTACATCTATGGTTTTAGATGCTCTGCAATCACACACGAATGCCTGGGTTGAATGTGAGGCCACAAAGTGTAACTTTACAGGCTACAGGTCAATTCCTGCCAGCAATCCATGATTGTAACTTAATGCTTAAATCAGGAGGAGACATTCTGAGCCTTGGTAGATAGTGACAGGGCAACATGTGGAGCTGATAATAAAATGATCTCACCTATTATTGTTCTTTCTTACTTTTTATGCTAATGAAATCCAGAAATGTGGTAGGCTTGAACAATTTGTTTTGCATATATTTGATAATATTTTGGCAAACTGGCACCATCGAAGGGACTCAGAAAGTAGAGCGGGTCGTCCAATGACCAGAATGTCGGTGGATCGATCTCGGCTCATCCAGTCCACATGGCAGAAAGATTCTGAACCCCAAATTGACCCTGATGGCTGTACGGAGAGTCTGTGATAGATTCAGTGCAGCTTATAGTAGCACGGTATGAATGTGTGTATAAATGTGTGTATAAAAGTGTGAATGTGACTTGTTGTGTTAAGCTCTTTGAATTGAATTGGTTGATATGACTACAAAAGTTCTATTTACAGTAAATAAAGTCAGTTTATCATCTAGAATCACTGTTTTCAGTCCCTGATTCCAAATGAACCATTGTCTTATTAACAACTATCACTGGATCACTTTGGACCATTTACAGATTTACAGATTATTTTCATTGAATTTGAGACATTAATTAACAATGGACATCAAAGCAATGATAATCCTATTTATAGGGTGAAAGGCAAATTTAATGTAAATGTTAGTGTATTGTGTTTGTGTGTTCAGATTTGTCATCACAACAATTAAATAATTCTGACATTAACTGTGGGACTGTGATAAAAAATACCTAACTAGAGTTCATGGAGGCTGCGTGAGCTGTCGGTCACTGCTGCAGCTCTATTATACCTGTGACTGTAAATGAGACATAACAACCGTCAGACTACACATTTTAACTTCCTGGTGTTTTCAGAACAACAACATGCACCTGTCCCAGTTTTTCTGCTTCCATGCACACCTCCCACATCTATCTACGTGGCCAGATACCAATTGATAATGGTGAATTGGGCAAACTGGCCCTTTAACCTCGTAGTTATGAGCATAATCGTGACCCAGTTAACTGTGAATGTTTATTTACTGTTGTATGAAGAGAAAAAAAGAAATCTCAACACTATGCTTGTTGTTGATTCAGTTGTGAAGCCCCAAGGAATGTGTGTTAAACCACACACAAGTCACACACATGATGTATGCTTAATAATTATTAACCCCCAAGCACAGTGTGTTTGCGTGTGTGTGTGAGTGTGTGTATGTGTGTGAGAGAGAGAGAGAGAGAGAGAGAGAGAGAGAGAGAGAGAGAGAGAGAGAGAGAGAGAGAGAGAGAGTAAGACAGTCGTGCATTGAGCGTGTTCTTCGTCCATAAAGTCCTGATAAGAGTCATTTTATTGTGTTTTTGAGAACATCGAGTTCACAGAACCTTGCTCTGAACGGTTCATGTTATTAAAGGCTAATTTCCCTCAAATCAAAAAAAGAAATGATAAAACCCTGCATAGTGTTAATGGAATTTTGTTTACACTACTCGAGGCTCTCTCTCCAGAAACACAGATATCTGTGGATTATCAAGAGAAACCGGGGCAGTGAATCTGTTCAGGAAACGTTATTGTTAAATTCATTTTAGTGTTATTTTGGCAGGACACCTAAACACAAATATCTCATTGCTGTTGTTGGACACCATTGATTGGAAGCAGAAAATACATTAGTTTTTTTTATGCCCTTTAACTGTGGGACTGTGTTAAAATACCTCTTTTTACTGTTAGAGTTTCCTTATCATGTGGAGTACTACTCTGCTGGTTGAATAATATCTTCTGTGGCTGCGGAGGAACTTCCCAGGGGATGAAAAAAGCCAACCTCTGATGATGTCATGAGGGTTATCTGAACTTCAACAGAAACCCTGTGTTACAAACCGGGGCCGCTGCAGTGAGTTAACTTGACCTAAGCCTCGGGGCTGAAAGGCTCTAATGCTGTTTGAACTTCATATAAGCAGAATGAGCCTCCTCTGATTCTGATTCTTGATTGTCCATCCACCAGTCCAAAACCCAAACAAATGCAAATTACAATGATATAAACATCATAATGACATGAATTTGCATAATCCGATGCAAAAAAAAATGCAAAAAGCACTTTTCTTCATAAATCGGGGGAAATACTTTCAATTAAATTCCCATCAGCTTATCTGTGTGATTTTATCTTTCTTTTCTGTCCCCTGCAGGTCTGTACACTGAACACTGCAGCACCCCTTCAATGCAGTGTCAGGACCACAGGGGTCACAAGATGAACATGAGTGGTCATGGGATAGTTAAGAGGTTAAAGGAGAGGAAACATATTTGTGCTGGACTAAATTTAGTTCCTTTTACAGCTCTGTTCTTTCTTTTTACCTAAAATCAAAAATGATTAAATCAGCAAATGCAGCCAATGTGGAAGGATCTGAGGTTTAACATACCTCAAACATTACGTTTCTTTATATTAGACTCCCTAGCGTGCTTCATATTATCACATCGAGCCATATCTTTTGCCCATTCAAATCCATTTAATTGAAAGAGTCAGTAATGTGTGTTCATGAGCTGCTCAAGGGTGAAGATCTTTATCTACTCCACCTTAGTCAAACCCGGAGAGCACCTCAGCGTTATCAGCGGACGACTTGAGCTGTTGACTCTACCCAGTTTGAATTGCCTGTTGGGAAATGGTCGTAAACACCTTTGTCACAAACGTTTGAAGAATCTTCCGCACACACAGCAGTATGTGGAGCACAATGCATTGTGGGGAAAGACAAACCGGTAACTAAGCATGCAGTACAGTATGTGCCGCTGGTATGTCCGCCTTCGCCATACAGACAAAACACAATTCAAAGCTGTGGAAGCCCAAGGGCTCAACTGGCCGAGTGAGTTTTTTTTTCTTCTGTCAAAGAAAAACTTTTCAGGGTTGGCAGATTGATGATGGATTAAAAAGGAATGGGGAGGAGGGTTTGCAATCAGTGCAAACACACACAGATACAATGGGCCTATTTTAAAAGAGTGCAAAACAAGTGCAGAGCATCAAGCTGTGAGCTCAATCCTCTCTCTGTCTGCACTGACACTTCACTCTCATAGTCTCTCCTTACAAACACTGGGGCCTTCCCAATTATGATTCCATCACTAACTGTCACATACAGTATATAAAATCACTGCAAAATGGTGTCATGGGGCTCGGCGCCAAAGTGTAAAAGTATCACATGACAAAAGACATAACGCGGAACAGGTTCTGCTGTTATTTTCATTCGTCTGTTACCAAGGTTTCCGTACTCTGGAAAAAGAAGCGAGAGCGAGAAGGAAAACAATGGAGGGAGGAGGAGATAAACAAGCTCAATAAAGCAGTTGAGGGCGATGACTGAGGTAAACAGAAACTTGGCACAGGGTGGACAGAGATTACCGCATACCTCGCAGGTGAGCACACGCACACACACACAAAGAGGCGCGCACAAACACAATGACAGACACCTGAAAAGATGAACTGCTTCACTTCACGTTGCATTCACAGTCAGAGGTTGTGTCCAGATGAAGTGGAGGACGAGTTTTTCTTTCTGTTTCCAACGTGCAGGACTTCCTGCTCTAACTTTACAGACAGCAGAGTGTTGCTTAACGTTGTGCTTTGGCAACAGGTGTGACAGCATATTTGCTTTTTGATGCATCACTTATTTGGTAGTCCCACCTGTAAAAGCACGAAAGCAAAATAAAATGGTTCAAGGCTACTGTGATTTGTCATAAAAGATAACTGAGATAAACTAGCATATGTCTTTAGCAATGCCAAAGAGATTGTTTTTTCAGTTTAAAATGATTACAGAAAAAACTAGTGGATGGATTATCACAAAACATGGTGGAGGGATGTGGTAAAGGTCAGGGAAGACCCCATTTAATCGTGTTGCAGATCTGGGTTAGGGGGTTAATCCAGGATTTTCTTTTTTTCCTTTCTTTAATACTGTGATCGGGTTTTCTTCACTGATTGAATAAAAAATGCATTGATGATTAGTACAAATTCACCACTTCTTCCTGTCGGCACATTATATATATATATAAAATGAACATGCTACCTTTTAGCAACATCTTCGGTTATTTATCAATGTTTTGTGATGTTTGGGAATTTATGTGCAAACAAGCACATGAAAAGCATTTCTCTTTTTAAATCACACTTTTATACAAAAGTTCACCACAGTTCTAAAAAAATGCTTTTGCAGCACTATAAAACTTTATTGCCTATTGTGACTCTTCAGTTCACCTCATGTATCACATCTGATATGATTGTATCAAAGGTTAGTGAACAGCAGGTTCTACTTGCAGCAAAACAACAGCAACCTGCTTCACAGTCTGGTTACTGCACAACACAAGCCCGTTTATCAACTGGCGATGACATCAAATTGTACAGCTGGAATTTCTATCATTTAATTTCTATTTGAAACACATATTTTTTTTAATTGTACTGCCAGAATAAGCAATACAAGTGTGTATTTAATGAAGTACACACATTGAGTTAACTTGGTATCTGTGTGTTTCCGTAGTTTGAGTCAGTTGCGTCTGTGAATCAACAAAGTCTTAACAATCAAATGCCTCTATGCAAAGCAATGAAAGGGTTTTCAATAAGGGATTTTGTTGGTTTTGTCTGTTTTTTGCCCGCCCGGGTGTATATGTGTGTTTGTGTATGTGTGTGTATACGTGTGCGTGTGTGCTTGTACGTGTTTTTGTTTAGCTGAGATGCCAGAGGCTCTGTCATCTGAGCATCAGCTGCCTAAAAAACATCGATGAGCTTGTGTTCACATTGTTTTTGTCAGGCCAAGCGCCATTTGACTCACTTACAGCCAGGTGACGGCGACAAGAGCGTGAGGGTCAAAGGTCACGGAGAGATTCAAATCACAACACCTCTCTCTCTCATCACCTGACCTGGGGGAGGAAGTTCACTGAGTGCATCTACTCGAACAAATTACCCGTGACATACTTATATTGCGCTCGATTAATTTCCATATTTCTTCCCCTGTTCTGCTGATTTGACATTGTGAGTTCCTGGTAATTTTGATAAGTGATGAGTGCATTAATTGTTAATAATTGTTGTGAGGACAATTATTCCTCACAATTCATTTTCTATTTTACAATCATCACTTGATTAAAAGAAAAAAACAGGGCGATAAGTCAATTATCAAAAAATTATCTAATAAGATTCTGCTCTGGCTAGTTCAAAGTTCAATATTTTATATAAAAAACATAGGCTGAAGTATAATCAAATATAATGCATTTCTACAGATTGAACTAGGTGTTAGTATCAACTTCAACATCAAAATGGATATTCATCCAATTATATGATATAGCTGTAAAATAACACAAGGAGTTCGAGCCTATATTTAAAGTCGATTACACCCAAAACATTAGAATTGTACTTGTAAAAGAAAATGTTTGAATGGTGTCATTGTTGCCTTTACTTCAATAATAAATTCCCAACCAGTGACTGTAAGATAATATAGACGATCGTTGGGGGTTGGCTTGGTTGTACATCAACAGGTGATGAAAGGTTGGGCTACTCCGTCGCAAAACCTTGAAACAACTGAGACTGTGAAGACGGTGAAGCACACACACACACACACACACACACACACACACACACACACACACGCACACACACACACACGCACACACACACACACACACACACACACACACAACACACACAGAGGATCGTGGGAGAGGTTCAAGTGAGTCACAGCAAACAAGTTTTACACATGTGTAGAACAGGTTCTGGTTTGGTTGTGTGAGGTTTGTGAGGGAGGAGGACAGGTGTTGTTCTACATAAGAGCTCCTTGTGTCCAGTGTCTGTGTGTGTCTGTGTGTGTTTGTGAGTGTTTTAGTGTGTGTCTGATCTACAGAGAGAGAGCGATAGAAAGAGACATGAAGAGAGAAAGAGAGATAGAGAGAGAGAGAGAGAGAGAGAGAGAGAGAGAGAGAGAGAGAGAGAGAGAGAGAGAGAGAGAGAGAGAGAGAGAGAGAGAGAGAGAGAGAGAGAGAGAGAGAGAGAGAGAGAGAGAGAGAGAAAGAGCCCACCTTCTGGCGCCTGAGCGCAGCTGAGTTGGGGCGCACCAACCATCAGGACGCACAGCACCACCTGCACCTTCCTCGTGAGAGCAGTCATCCTCAGTCAAATATCCAGGCTGCTGGTTTTTAAACAAACACCCCCGTCATACTAATGAGAAGAAAATGTCCCTTTTATGATCCAAAATCGTCCTCGGTCGTGTCAAGGCGTGAGAGTCCATTGAGTCCATCCAGATTTTACGCGCAGTGTTTCCAGATTGCCCGTCGACGTCCTCTAGTCCTGGAAATGAAAATAGTGAATAGCTTCCAGTGTTTTCTCTCTGTGACATTTAACTGAGCCGCAACTTTACATGCTGCCCTCTCCGGTCTGTGTGAGAGGAATCACTACAGCTCCGTGATTGGAGCGCAACGCGCAGCCAATCAGAGGCGGGAGCGACTCTTTTCTTCCTGCACTGATTTATCTGGGAGGGCCCTGACTGTAAACCTATAGGAATCCAATGGGAACGTTGAAAACACCTCATGCACCAGACAGTCAAACTATAAACACAATAGGTTAACAATGCAACTTCTTAAATCCCAAAGGCAATTTGGTTTAAGGGCAATTCAAAATAGAAACTGATAAACATCCATCAATCTATAATACAATTAAACACCACAAAAGAGCTGTGTTCAGTTGTGTTGAGCTAAAAGTGCAATTTCTCTAGAAAACTACATTCTTTTAAAATATTCAAAGTATATACAAATAAAATTGTTAACATGGCAGATATACATTTAAGAGTGGCTGTGTGTTTCAAGGGCCAAGCTCAGATTTGACCGACAGTGACAGTGACTTGTATGTGCAATATTTGGAATCGATTTTTTTAAGTTTGCATACAAAGTTCTTCAGAACAAAAGCATCAAGTATCAGACAGTCAGTACAAGACACAGCAATTAAACAGTATACGGAACAGAAATAACATTTGAATCATTTGGGAAAAGGTGAAGGAAACAAATTAAATGAAACAGTTAAATTGATTGATCCAAAGTTGAGAGTTGAAAAGGTATCAAAAGTGCTGTGCAGCTTCCTGCCACAGATAAGCAGACGGCTGAATAGCTGCTCGACGTGCTGTTGTTCTATTTTCACTTTGTTCTTAAGTTACTGAACCTGTAGCTCAAACCTGCACTCTGCACTTTTAATTGAATTAAACAGGTGTATTTATTATTTATTGTGATTACCTGTGGGAAACACTGTCATTCTGCCCTGCACAGCTTACGTATGGTGAAATGAAGTTGCTGAATTCTTGAATTTTTGAATTACAGCCAAAGATAAGTGTCACTGTCTTTAGAACTTGCTTTAGCACTTGTCTGTAGCAGTTAAATGGCACTTACTTATAGCACTTTGTAGTTTTGCTTTATTTTTGAAGAAATTGTACTTTCTTGATTCCTGTTGTTCTGGGTTGTACCCTCTGGGTTGAATGCACTCAGACCGCTTTGAGCATTTTGCATCAGACTGTTGAAGTGGTCATATTGAAAACGTGTCTGCCTCATGTCTCCTTCGTGTGAGTATCCTTATCTTTACAGTTAGGACAGGTGAGTCATTTCCTCTACCCCCTCAAAACCTGAGAGCATGCCAATAAAGACTCCCCTCCAAACTTGAGCATAAAAATGGAAACAAATATTTAAACAGTCCCCTCCACTTCCTACTTCTCTGTATGTGTCACTCTATCTCACATGATCTGCAGGAACTTTTCTTACACCTGTTTCTTAAGAAATTAAACTTTGATCCCTCCACTCCTACGATTATTTTTATTGCTGCGTGATTTTACTGCTGCACTAAAGACTTCGAATAAATCAGTTCAAGCTTCTTATTCCTGAACTGAGACCTTACAACCTGGTCTGGTTAGAAAAGTCTTATCCTCTGCCATCTTGTTGTTTTTTCACTTCATGCAAACGTTGTGTGTAGGTAAGAGTGGGAGAGCCAGCTGAACTACTCTGAGCAAACTGGCTTTGCCTGCATCTCCAGTCTGACAACACACAGTACAGAGAGACAGAATAAAATCTCCTCTGTTCTCTCTCTGGACAGCTCTAATTACATAGAATTATAAATCCAACAGAAAAATGTCTCCACTCTGCAGAGAGTGAGTGTGTGTGTGTGTGTGTGTGTGTGTGTGTGTGTGTGTGTGTGTGTGTGTGTGTGTGTGTGTGTGTGTGTGTGTGTGTGTGTGTGTGTGTGTGAAATATGTGTCTGAGTCAAATGAAAGGTAAGGGAGATGTTAAAAGCAAATGGTTAATATTCCACCACTACCAGGAAGTCATTCACATATCTTTGTGGTGTTTTTCCTATTTGTCCTCACTGACAACCTGTTCAATAACACACTCAGCCACACACACACACCCACCCACCCACCCACACACACACACACACACACACACACACACACATTTCAGGGAAACATAAAATCACTGGAGCATATTTTTAAGTGTTTCCTAAGTGTAATAATGACATTCACATATTAACAAAGTCAGTGGGATAAACCAGAATAAAAAATAAACCAATATAAAATATAATCATTTCATAGTACATGATACAAAGCACTATAATCGTGATTTCAGCTCTCTGAAATGGGAAGCTGAACAGAGACCAATCCAGCTGAATCCCATTTGTTGACAAGATAAAATTGAAACACTATTAATGATTCTCGTAAAATGGAAAAGGTGAAAAAAATGCACCACATATCCATGGACACAGCCGAAACCTGCTGATCTGCTGAGATCCTACAGCTTCCACCCTCAAACTGTCAAGACAAAAAAATGAAATTTCCATCCATTGCTTCGTTTATTACTTAATTTATTACTCTAGAGCATATGAAGCAGCTATAAAGCAAATGAAAATGAGGAGTTGAACAGCTGTGGTCTCTGAGACCTCAAACAGGTGTAATGCGTCATTTTGATTTGCAGATTTTTGAAACATTTCATCAGTTCAAAAATCAGGTTTAGAAGCAATTCCCATAACATCAGGAAACATATCCAGGAGACAAAATGAAAGTTATAGTTGCATGTTAGGTATGTTTCACGTGCTGTAAAGCTGGTGCAAGGGTTTCCAGACCATGAACATAAAATGTGATCATAAAACTTTTTAGGAAACTGTTAACTGTTAGATACTGCTGCTAAACACTGTCCTCTTCTGGCTGCAACTTGTAACAGCCTCCATGATGCCATTGTCTTACATGAATATGTGTGAAGGTTGATGTTGGAAGTTCATCAGTAACGCTCACTCACACTCAATGAGACAGGTCATACAGAAAATGGGTTTATTTGTAACACAGCAGTATTTTGTTTGTTACATCTTACATCACACACACATTTCCCCATGCATTTTGCATCGGGACATTTAATCTTCACCGTCTTTAAATCTACCTGTGTAACTGTAATGGTACGGAATGAATCATCACAGGTTGGACTTTTTTTGCTTTTTTTATTTTTATGTTCGCACTGATCATCATTATTTCACAGAGACTGTCTACATCAAAGTTTCTTTACAGCCCAAAAAACAAACCAAAGAAACCTACCATCAAATATGAATCAAGTTTACTCGCAGAACAAACGATACTGTCGGACAAAACCTTTGCCTCATCACCTCACACCATGGTGCACACCCTGCCTTTTGAGGGCATAGAGAAATAAATCTGCAAATCATTCTATATACCATAGATAAATATATGTGACTCAAACTAGCTCAAAGAAAGTCATGTGAAGTCATGACCAAATATAAGGCCACAAAACCCAAATGATAAAACTCATGACTAAACATGTTGAATATAAACAATGCATTGATAGGTTGGAGTGAATATACAGTATGTTGCACTGTCACTGGTGAGTGAGTAGCACTACCCACGTATGGCACACACAAATCATTTCTATTGACAGAAATCTGTGGATCTGCTGGTATCAGGGCGACGTAGTGACGTGTCGCCCGTTCCGATATGATGATGAATCTCCAAAAACTACAACACCCACGTATTAATCTGTTTACCCTGCTTTCTGCCGTATAATTATGCTGACACGTCACAGAAAATAAAGGAAAATCCATGTCAAATAAATTACAGTACAGCCATTTATAGATTCATCGACAATATTCACATTCAGTAACACAGAGTTATCAGCGACAGAATCACCAACTATTACCTGCTCCCTCGATATGCAAGTCGGAGACAAAAACACATGGAGCGAGAGCAACCCGAAGCAGTTTGAGTGACTCACATGGACGAAAACAAGATGGCAGACAAGCAGCATCTATGCTGGTCTTGTGTTTCTGTGCAGGTCAACCGATACACTGCTTTCCCATTAACAGACCATGAAGCTGACTACGCAGCTTTAGACACAAAGTACTAAGCAGGAAGTTGTTTTTTTGCAAACAGCACCAGAACACAATCAAGCTAGTTTGAGGAAATATAACAAACCAGCGTCAACATCCATGCAGCTCAGAGGATGAAAAAGGTACGCAACACTGCAAGCGACATCTACCACAGTGCATGCAGGTCAGGCGAGCCAGACTGTGCAGTGCATTTGTAAAGATTTAAAAAGGGGGGGCTTCAGCGCTTCGGGATCTCACAAGCGGATTATAGAAAGATGCCACAGATATCAAAAGGTTTTTAAAATGAGGCGGTAAGAGGACTGTTGTTGTGTGTCTGAGCCGCTTGCAAGAAGATATACATTTCACATGAACACACGTTATCTGAGTGTCAAAGTGCCTCGGAGTTGCTCGTAAAACTAAAGGTAAGCGCAGTTTGAATCATGGTGACGTGAATCTGCCGGCTGTGATTGTTCTCATGGCTCCCACAGGAGAAGAGGGGGAAAACACACACAGGAAGTGCAAACGACACAGACAAGTGCTTTGCACGAATGACTGACAGCAACAAAAAAAGTCGTATTTGATTCCTTGTCGACTCAGTGGAGTCACACACATGCCTCGGTACGGCACCTAGAGACGAACACACAGAACACTGCATCTATACAAGACGTTAACACAGGAAGAGCAAGTGTCGGCTGTGATTGCTTAAGGTTAGTGTTCTTGTGAGTGCACGTGTGAGAGTGTGTGTGTGAGTGGTGAAATACAGAGTATGTGATAATCTGTTTGCAATGAGAGCTGAAAACTATTGGAAACCTCAACAGACTGAAAACGAAAGCTGAAAATCTCCCTCAGGACCCTGAATCTTTCTTTGCACCGATCAACCAAAACCCTTGTTCCTGACCCACAGCCCCATTCTCAAAAAAACAAAAATCAATATAAAGGTGGATAGGTGCAGCTGCCCGCTGCTGTTTCCAGTTGTCTTCTTATTTCTTGTTCTTGAGTTGATTGGCCAGCCAATCAAGACCCTCATAGAGCCCGTCCCCGCTGGTGGCGCAGGTGGCTTGGATGTACCAGTTACGGTGGCGCAGGGAGTGTAAGCCCAGCTTGTCTGTGAGCTCAGCAGCGTTCATGGCGTTTGGTAAATCCTGTCAGAGAGGTGAGACGTCAGCCAGGAGAAAGTGCTACCCTCAATCTGAGAGGATTAGTGATAAAACTATGTGTGACCCTGAAGACAAGAATTAATGCATGTATGTATTTACTGGGGATAAATCATTTACCAGACATTAAACATCTCATGATAACGTAAGAACTCTCTCAGTTAGTGTTTTGTTGAATCCTTGTGGAGCTGTCTGCTCTATTTTCCTAAAGAATCAATTCTGTGGGAAACACTGTGTGAAGTCAATTATTACCTCCACTGCTATTTGTCTGTTTACCAAGACTATACAAAAACTACTGAACCAATTTGATGGAACCCATTAACTTTTGTGGCAAATCCAGAATTGTATTTATCACTTTCTTTATCATTTTGACCAATTTCCACGACAGTTACGAAAACTTCTGTTTCCATTGTTTCTATGTAGAAAATGTACCACTTTTCTTATCATACTTGATTGTACATACATTATCTTTTGATCTTTCGATGTTAGATGCATCCAACTAGCATTTATTTCGTGTTTCCTCTCTTCATGGACTGGAAAGTCATGAATTCTGAAGGATACATTGGATTCATAAAAACAAATGACTCTAATCCTCCACATACCGTTTTTCTGACAGTTATTATTCCATGTATACTCTCATGATATTATATACTCAGCATACATGGAAGCAAAATGCTGTTATGCAAAGATCAGTCACACAAAGAAGTTGAATTGTATCGCAAAGATTCAAACAGAAGAAAGTTTTTAGGGGTTGATCTCCCACTACAAGCCTGTTGTATATATACTGTATGTGTTATGAACATGCAGAACAGTAATGATTTCTTGCCTGTTTATTGGCAAAAACAAGGAGCACTGCATCCCTGAGCTCGTCCTCAGCAAGCATCCTCATCAGCTCCTCTCGTGCCTCATTCACACGCTCTCTGTCGTTACTGTCCACCACAAAGATTAGACCTGAAACAGCAAAAACACACAAAGATAAATATTTTCTTTAGAAGTAGAGGGTGTAAACACCATCGAGGCTGGTGTTAGCCTCTGGTTAGCTCTGCTCACCCTGTGTGTTTTGAAAATAGTGTCTCCAGAGGGGGCGAATCTTGTCTTGCCCACCCACGTCCCACACAGTGAAGCTGATGTTCTTGTACTCCACCGTCTCCACATTAAACCCTGGAAGCAGGAGCAGGGTCACGCAACATATAAAGCAAACACAGGTATCTATCATAAATGTCGGTTTTACTATTCTGTTCCCCTACCGATGGTTGGGATTGTGGTGACGATTTCCCCCAACTTGAGCTTGTAGAGGATTGTTGTTTTCCCTGCAGCATCGAGCCCCACCATCAAGATCCTCATCTCCTTCTTACCGATGAGGCTCTTCAGCAAATTCCCAAAAATGTTTCCCATGATTCAGATAAGGATTTTAAACTTCAGAGAGCAGCTTCAGTTGTGAGGCTGAATGCCAGTGTCAGTTGACGAAAGGGGATTAGTTATGAAGGAAGGCTGAAGGAGAGAAACAGAGTAAGAAACTGTTCAGTGATACTTGGAAGTAATTAAATGAATGACAACATTATAAACACATTAAAACAAAAACAGCATCACTAGTCTGTAAGGCCTTTGTTAAGTAACAGAGGCAGAAATGCTCCAGCCAGCCTCCTCCCACCATTCTAAATGACGGCTCCATAAACTCTCACCTCTATATGCATTCTCAAAGACAGGTGGACAGCTATGCTTATTGCCCACAGTCATCACAACAGAGAGGGGGAGTGAGATGCATGTCAGTACCATGACCCCAGGCTACAGCACAATCTGTTCAGATTGTTTATTTTCCTTCCCCCTCCTTCAAATGTTAGCCTGGAACAGCGCCAAGCCCTCAGAGCACATATAAAAATGTCCTATATTACCAGACCGAAAAACACGTTCAGTGAATCTGTCTAACACAAAGTCAGCTGATCCCGTCCAGAGAAAGAGACAAAAGGAGACCACATTTCACCCTGTAGTTCACATGATGCTGAGCAGCACTCGTGAACATGGTAGAATGCTGCGTGGTGTCAAATATTGCACTTCAAGCCGTGTCAAGTCAAATTTATCTCAAATCACAATCTGATCAACATGCTACATCGTTAGTGCAGCATGGTGGTGGGGTGGTTATCTCTGTCACCTCGCAACAGGAAGGTTTGAATCCCGGGTTAGGGTCTTTGTCTGTGGAGTTTGCATGTTCTCCCCGTGTGCGTGGGTCCAGCTTCCTCTCACAGTCAAAAGACATGAAGATCAGGGTTATAGGTTAAGAAAAGACTGTAAATTCACTGTAGGTATGAAAGTGAGAGTCAAGGTCTGTTTCTCTCTGTATGTTGGCCCTGGGATACACGGCGACCTCCCAGGGTTGAACCCTCTACCCTGCCTCTCGCCCAATGCAAACTGGGATTTGCTCCAGCTCCCCCTGCAACCCTCAAGGGGAGGAGGTATAGATATTGGATGGTTGGAACATCAACAAAACAGACTAATCAAACTGAGAGTTACAAATGAAACCTAAGGATGAGAAACACAAGATGGTTCATTCTGTCAGGATGGACACATGCAATAGATGCCATATAAATAAATTATAGGAAACAGAATGACAATATTCGGGAATAAAATGCAGACATACATAAAAACATGGTGGGCCCACATAGAGGTGCATGTGGATCACACTGTGTTTTCTGATGTATCCAGTGTAGATGACAGTGTTGCTTATCTATTTGTTTATGTATATCTCCAGTCTGATGAACCTTTAGACAGAAACAGGAGCTAAAACAAGGTGAAGACAGAGGAAGTGACGTGAGTCTCATCGTCACTGTCCTTGGTGCTGAAGAGGATCCACTCACTGACAGCAGCCCCCCCCCCCAGCCCACTGTGTTGAACCAGTATAAGTCTGTGATGGGGATGTCATCAGACAGCCCGGCCTCTGGTGACATCCACTCCTCCAGCCCCAGGGGACTCCGGCAGGTTCACGTTAGCCGGCGGTGTTACGGTGCGTAACGACACCGCTAACCTGCCGCTGTCCGCCGGGTCGGCCCCGCACTCTGCCACGCTACTGCGGGAAAACACTGTTCATTCCGTATTTTAGCGCATAATCTTGATAATGTCTATTGACAGATTTCTGTCCGTGTTGGCTGTAGCCGCTGAATCGATGAGACGTGACGGCGGCTAGCAGCGAGCCTCCATCCCACACATCCATCCACAGCGGACATCCCGCCGCCACGGAGCCGAGCCCTGCTGCCTCAGCCCGGGGGACAGCGAGGCCACAGACCGCCACAGACCCAACACACACACTAAACACACACTGTTGGTTTAACGGCCACAGGAACATACGTGCATATGATGGTTGGATGGAGGTCGGGTCCTCACTTACCTTCTCTGAGAGGTCCTCTACTAATCGTCTCACGAGACTTTCCGGGGAAGGA